>NC_056733.1:499278514-499356014 GCF_019279795.1 Protopterus annectens
AGCACACAAAACCTCCTCAAAGTAACCAAATGGATTCCGGCGTGTAGCTCGCGAGACATTTGCCTGCGAGCTACATCGCCGAAACCAAACGGCTGCATCAGCACTTTGTCGTAGTGCGAAGTGACTGTAAAGCACAGCCGCTGCAACGTTAAGCTATGGGCGGGCAGCTGCAATGACTTAGCATTCCTTTTCATGCACGAATGCATTTATTTAATTATTTATTTATTTTGTTGACATGTATCAACAAAATAAATAATATAAATAAATGCATTCCGCACGAAAAGGAATGCGTTACACAGCCCGTACGGCTGCAGATGCCCGCCCATAGCTTAACGTTGCAGCGGCTGTGCTTTACAGTCACTTCGCACTACGGCGAAGTGCTGATGCAGCTGTTTGGTTTCGGCGATGTAGCTCGCAGGCAAATGTCTCGCGAGCTACACGCCAGAATCCAACCAAATATAACAATGAAGCTGATAAGTCTGTCTACAGCCACTGTATAGCAAAAACCTGGAACTCCCCATCACAGTTCAAGAAACTTGTTAATACTCACTTTTTGAATAATCAACAGTGGTCCTGTATTCCCCCCTGGCTAATGTCTCATTAGAACACTTCACGTAACTTAAGTAACTCTGCTAAGCCAACCAATCATAGTACTGTACCCACTTAGGACTGTTAATCTACTGCTCATCCCATCTCTCCAGGAGTTAGGGAAAACTACTCCGGCAATGTTGTGCTTTCCATAAGCAACTAAAACTAGGAGAAGACATATTGTAAATCAATTTGTTATCCTTCTCAACTATAACGAGCATCATCTGCTCTCTCGGAGCCTTATTCTACATCTCTCTGCTTTTACACTGATAGTAAATCTATCACAGGAATCCTAAACATAGGAATATCTATACTCCTCCCCTTAAAGGCCTCACTATACTTACTAATACAAATTGTTTGTTGTTTTTTACATATATTAATTCCACGTTATTGTATTATGTATAGGTATATATTGGTAACACAATACTTACATATTCGTCAGGTAGTATAGGTAATGAGATTGTTAGGCATCTTTTGAGACATTGTTTTATTATAGGAATATTGTAAATATTTTATTATCATTAGACAATGTGTTTATTTTAAATATTTTAATCAGTTTGATATGGATGCTTGAGTATAGTTATTAGTGATGAATTTTATTGTTGAATTTTTTGCATGAACTACACTGATAGATTTTGTACAAATTGAAGTATTAGTAAGTGTAGTGAGGCCTTTAAGGGGAGGAGTATAGCATAGGATAGAATTCAGGAAATGATGCATTTTTTAGCTTCCTGTTGGCGTCAATTTTAAATTTAATGATTGGTGTATAAGTGCAGGGGGAGGTATTTGCTATACAGGATGTTACATCAGTTTCCGGTCCCTTTTGGCACTTTTTTTCTCTTAAAAGGACTCTGTTATTTTACTCAAAAGGTTCTGATGAAGCCCACGAGTTGCAGTGGGTGAAAGCGCTTAACCTTATTGGATTGATTTTTGTTATTTTATTTAAGTGCATTTACCGTTTTGTATCGTTGTTCTTTCTTGGAATAAAGGCCATTGATTTACTTGTTCAGTTCGCATCAGCTTGGAGTTTATTCTTTAGTGTGCTATTCCACCAGGATTCCTCATTTTTGGTACTTGTTGCTGAATTCCTCATTTTTGGTACTTGTTGCTGAATTCCATTTGGATGTACCTTGCGGTTTTTGTGGTTATTTCGACAGCGCAAGGTTACAAAAGAGCCGTGGCACTTATTGGATAGTTTGTGACTTTACGTTGTGAGTTATGAAGGAAGGAAGGCTGGATGGATGGATTTATTTGAAGTTTGTAACCAGGTTAGAGGACTGATACTTGACCCCTTTCAACATATTCCTGGAATATAAGGCTGCAGAAAACATACAAGAAACATACCAGGTAGACAAACCAAAGTACATGTTGGCAGATATTTTCAATCAAAATACATTTAAGCATTCAACAAGTTAAATATGTTAACCATAGTTACTTACAAAGGCCAAGGGTCTTAGACTAATATACCATGAATATAAGATAATAAATATTAAAAAAAATACAATTAAGCATTCAAAAATGTAAATATGTATCAACATAGTTAACCATTGTCCTTAAAACAAAAGAAAGTATTTATACTCATTTTAAGGTGCCCCTTTAGTTGTTTCTTAAAATGAAAAAAATCTTGTAAGGACGTAATCTGGGTAGGAAGGTTATTCCAAGATGCTGGTATAAGCCAGAGGTATGATTTTTCATAAATAGCAATGGAGAAGTAAGGCTTGCTTAGCTTGATGCCTATACTAGTATGTAAAGTGAAGGATGATTCATAGACAATTTGGCTGTTGGTCAAAGGTGGACATTATGTATTACTGAGCAGTGAGAAAGTTAATGTGTTAAGCAGATAGAAGGGCTTAGCTGAAAGTAGTACTCATTTGACCTTGAATATACTGTTGCAATGATGTTAAGCAGTGTTAGCCAGATATATAAATATAAGAATCCTCTTTTCAATAATGTGAAGTAAAGTGTAATTGGGACCTGACATGGGGCAATTATAAGTAGTGTATATTCAAGCCTGGACTGCGATACATTAATGACAATAGCATAACAAGCTGCATGGGGTTAGTAGATTAGGATATCTGTAGGCAACTTTAAGTTGGACTGAAACTTTAGGTATTGTGCAGTCTGTATCGTCCTGAAAGGAAAGCGCATCATCTAATATAACACTTAGATATTCCTGATGCTTAGTGAAGGGGACAGTATTCCTGACAGAAATGGAAATTTGGGGGCTACAATTTTTGGCTAGCCTTTTGTATGAGTTAGATCAGATATCATGTAAATGTTCACAAATAACAGTATTCTCTTTGCATAAGTCTAGAAATGCAGCCATATTAAAGCAGGATTTCAGTCTCATTCCAGTTACTTCCAGTTAATTCCAGTATTATCCAGTATGTCAGTTCTTTCAATGGCACGCCTACCATTGATGAGGGGAGACAAAGTAAGTCCCAAAACCCCATAGCAACCTTATCAGCAGTCAGACTATGTGTATTCTACAGAACAGACTACAGAGACCAGTGCTTACTTCAGTAACAGCCTCAAAGAATATTAACAGAGCAGCAGTACTTCAAAAAATCTATCACCAACAAAGCAGCAGTAAGAACTTCAGCAGTGTTCTTCCAAAACATTATTTATTTATTTATTTATTTCACATTTGTTTACCAGGAAAGTCTGACTGGGACAGAGCCCATTTTTAGAAGATGCACAGGAAGAAATGCTTCAGACACATCTTTGGAATGTGAGAGAAAACCAAAGCACCCAGAGGAAACCCACATGAATGCAGGGAGGACATGCAAACTCTGCACAGAAGGCACCTCAGATGAGAATCAAACTGGAGTACCTCTTGCTGTGAGGTAACAATGCTAACCACTGCATCACTGCACCACCCTTACCCTTTACCAGTGTAAAAGACATTGCCCAGTTAACAACAATGTACTTCACCATCTCCAAAGCAGATGACAGACTTTCAAGTTTCCAGTGTGATGTCACAAGAGCCAAGTAACAAGAAAAAGTTTTTAAAAAGCTGTGAGATGCCAGAACATATTCTTCAAGCAATTTCAAATCATAAAGCTATGTAAGAATTCATTTTTGTTACCTAAGTCAGACAGTAAATCTCAGTAAAGTTTAATTACATCAGTAAAGGTAAATTGTATAGTATCATAGGAAGTTACTAGGCTATTGGCCTTGAGGCCATTACAAGCCTAGCCAAGAATTTAGCCCATGTTTCAACACGTCAGCACCCTATGCCACTGTCCAGCAGGGACACAAGTAGAATCCCAGGGGTGCATTTTCTGTTCCCCATCCAGTTTTAATGACGTACTCTGCTTTACATGGAGAGGGAGTAATGATCACCCCTGCAAAGTCTCGAACCCAGGAACCTGCCAAGAAGGGCATAGTGCATTAGCCCACTAGGACTACTGTCAAACAGTACTGCTACAGTAAATTTAAGAGTAAATGTTTAGTTTAGAGTTAAACATTGGGTAGAACAGTCTAAGAACAGTGTTCCAGAAATGTTCATTTAAATTTTAAGGTAATTACCTCAGAAATATTAAATCTTTCTAAATGCAAACATGTTAAATCATAGAAGCACACCGCAACAGACACACTGTCTCATAATTCACAGAATGAGTCAGCTTCTATCAGTAATTCTTGTTTAGTTTTCAGAAATCAGTGTAAATGTTACAGCACATGTAATTCAAGATAGAGAGTTAAGTTGCAGTACAATTTCAAATACAAATGTTCAGAATGTAATAAATTCTAGTTTACATGTAATTCAAAGTACAGAGTTAAGTTGCAGTATTGTAAATACAGATGTAAACACAGACAGTGAACATAACATGCAGATTTCCAGACCAAATAGAAGGAAAACATTTATAATGTCTCAAGTTCACATTATTTCACATACAGATGTTCAAAATGTAATAAATTGTAGTTGCTTGTTTTCAGAAACCAGTGGAAATATTGCAATGAGGTGGGATAAGAGGGATCAGAGTGCAGACTTTGATCAGTATGATAAAGTAAACTCTAGCATAAATTATGATATACAGACTTCAGGGCAAATTAAAGAAGAAATGCATACCTTACCTCAAGCCAATGTTATTCCTAGTGTTTCATGGAAAAATAAAGAAGAAACACATTCCATAGCTCAAGTCAGTTTTGTTGCTAGTTCTATAAAGAAGGATTTTCAGCTTATCTATAAAGGGTGTTGCAGTCCAGCACCAAAGTCGATTATTTATCTGTCATTGTTTAAGGTTGAAAGAAATTACAATATTTCATTATTTACAGGAAAATTGTGGAATAATGTACTGATTAATACAGATAAATCAATTTCATTTACAAATAGACCTCTACTAGAGGACACAACTGCAGTTTTATCAGTATATAAAGGGTCAAAGGGTACAGTAGTTACTAGTTGTAAGTGTAACACCTTCATACTGGGTATGGACATGTCATCAGTTATATGTTATTTTAGAGTTAAGTAACAAGATTTTATGGAAAAATAAAATTGTTGCAGAATGTACAGTAGTGCACCCAGACAACACATATAAGGCTTTGTATGCAGTAGACTGTGCAAATGCATAGAATTTGAAGAATTGGTTATGACAGGAACATGCAGATTTATGGGTTTAAAGATAAAATAAATTCCATTTCAGAGCAGGGAGTCAAGTTAACACATTTTCAGAAACATCTTTTTTTCCCCCAGAAAGACATATTGAAAGTGGTCAGTAAGAAAAATAACAGTACTCGTTTACAAATCTGGAAGCACATGTTGTGTAGGGTATACCAGAAATGACAGTCAAGTTAATTCACAGAATAAAGAGTTTATAGTTACAGATCTGGCAAATGAATTTCTTGTGTTGAAAATGTTTAGCAGACATTGTTAAGATCTTTGAATTATGATACTAAAGTGTTGCAATGTGTAAATAATATCTTGATACAGAGAAAAAAAATCATTCACAGATACTAAATGACATTTGCTTGGTTTACAGAATGTAAAATTTAAAGTCAATGTTACATTTTAAAAATGAAAATACAGTCAAAAGTTCAGATACCATGGTAGTAAAGAGTATATCATAAATATTATCTGTCATTAAAGCCATAAGTTAAACTTTAGTAATAACTGTGTATACTATATAAAGAAACTTCATATAGTTGTATAAAGGACAGACAAATAAAGTTCCAGTGATCATTATAGTAGTTTTCACAGACTGTATTAATAAATTTATGATGTAATTACAGAGGTAAATCCCATCTCAATAATTTCAGAAACAATTGTTACAGAATAAATCATACATAAATACAATTAGTAAAAAAGATTTTGTATAGGCCTGGAAATGTAAGGTTCAGCCTGTGTCTTCATTTTATATTTCATATTTTAAAGTAAATACAGAAATAAATAGCCTGAGTGAATGTTCAGGTATCTTAAGGAGGAGTTGCTAGATCAGATATCATTTAAATGTGCAAAACTACAGTATTCTGTTTGTATAAGTCTATAAATACAGCCATATTAAATCAAGCTTTCACAGTTTGCATACAGTTTCAGTGAATATCAGTGAAAATAATTTTGAGTCAAAAATACTGATTAAAAACAGAATGCACAGTGCCTTGAGAACAAACAGATCTTACAAGACTTGGATACCAAGGCTAAAGAGGCATGTAGAACAACCCATGGTTATGGTACTATTAGGAAATATTTCAGACATGTTCATTTGAGTCAGTTAAGGTATTTCATTTAAGCTGATTTGTAGAAAGTATTTGCAGTAGTCACTCAAGTCTGAGTACAGAATTCAGGTCAAATAATCAGCATTCCAGAATATTAATGATACTATTCATCAGGAAAATACTGTTTCAGTTGATATTGTTCAGGAAAATCAGAATATATGCTCATAACCTTTGGATTTATATATGAGCACTGTTACTGTTATCCAGCATTCCAGAATATTATATTACACGGATATTGTTGACATCTATCTTCACAGTGTACATAATAAATCATAAAGCATTCTTAACAGAACTATAGTTTGCAGACTTTATTGTGAAAGATACAAGAAGACTTGGCCCATAAAGTAGAGACTGGCACCTGTTAAGCACAAGTTTGGGTAAATAACAGATAAAGACATTCATTCCAGTCTCATCCCAGTTACTTCCAGTTAATGTCAGTATCATCCAGTATATACATTCTTTCAGTATGTTCCAAACAAAATGACTGATGATTTCAGAGAGTTTACTGTGAGTCATAGGTTCATAGGAGATTACTAGACTAATGGCTTAAGAACCCTTACAACCTAGACAATATAAACCAATTTAACCCAATATATGGTGCCTATGGGCAAGAGGATAGCATGGATTTGTGCCTACACATTGAGTATCTTACATATTGCCCCTGTCATTTACCAGAAAGGCTCATCCAGACTCTGCTACACTTTGCTGTGAAGGAAAGGTTAGTTTGCTGTTATTTTTTGTATTACTGTATTGCCTTTCTATATTTTGAATACTGTAGTTTGTTTTCTTTACTTTGTGTTTTGCTTGCATTCTGTTTTAACAGCATATTAAAACTTCAAAAGAGACCACAGCTCTCTCTGTTCTGAGTCAGGCAGAATTTTTCCCACCCTCCCACTCATTTAAGTTGTCTTGTTAAATACCACTGTCTTTCTAGTTGCCCACCTCTTATGTTAATCTGACCATATATCTCATTTCTCTCTACTTTCACTGGCTTATGTGAGTAATCACAAAATCATCATTTTTGAAATCCCACCCCTTCAATTATTTAAATTTATTGGCCATCCTACAGTATTTCATAGTACCAAAATACAAAAGTGACCACCCCTTTCAATCCATCTTGCTGTTTTAAAAATAGTAACTCTCCACTAAACCTTAACTTTTTAAACAGGTAAAACTCAAGTTACCTACTTTCACATCTAACTTCTCTAGTGCACACTGCAGAGTGCATTCTTTTCAATCTTACCTTTAAGCATCCCTGTGACTAGCACTTTCTCTAATACCTGCTGGAAAGCACTAGGAAGCCTTAAACTCATACAAACACTGAACTCTCCTTGTTAACAAGGAGAAATTAATAGTAGGCACTAAACAGCCTATAATTGCAAAGTACCTTGCTAAGGAAACAGCTCCTATATTTTACAAAGAAAAAATGAAGCCCCAAACCAAGCATGTCCAAGGGTCAGCTTCCGGTGATTTCTCCTGTCCACCTGGTGAATCTGGGCATACTGGGGCAATGCAGCAATTGCCTCATGTACACAGACAACCCTCTCCTCCTACCACCCAACACTACAACCTGTGAGAGATGCACTTACATAGCCAAAATGGAAGCAAAGCTCTCTCCACCCAAGATTGTGCTAAACAGTCAAGAGGAGAAGGTTAACACCCACACTACATCTCAAGCAACACATAGCCCTTCTAAACCCGCACCACCAACACCCACATATAGCAACACTAAATCCACATATGCAGAGGCCCTTAACTGTAACCTGCCCAAGCAACAAAGACCTCTGAAGCTGAAACGCAAACAAACACCAATCACAACCAATGTGTCACATAGTTCACAACACCAGTGTGCCACCCAGCAACAGCCCCTAAGGCAAGACAATGTACCTAACACTTTAGTCATAGGTGACTCTATAGTCCGCACACTGATGTCCCTCTCACCAGGTTGAATAAGGAGAAAATTACAGTCAGCTGCCTGTCGGGTGCCAGGATCCGCCACATAACGCATGCACTCAAGTCACTCCACAACAAGTACAGATATGACTCTGTCATTGTCCATGTTGGAGTGAATGACTTGAGACGCATCTCCTGACCCGACACTTGCAGCAGCTGGAGGCCACAAAAAAGTTCCAAAAGGATAAAGGGTCTCAAACATCTGTCCCTATGTGCCCGACTGAAAGAACTCCAGCTCTATTCTCTCGCTTTCGCTTGCTTCAGAGGTGACCTTTGCCTAACATACAAGGCCATGTCAAATGCAGATTTTGATGATGATGAATCACCTCCTCAAAAAAATAGATCGTCAAGGAAAGACAAGGAGACTTACTTAAACAACCTACGGCTATTACGTGCTGGGCGTGCTGGAGGGATATCAAGACTCCATGCTACTAAAATAATGTCGGTATAAATCCCGGTATATGTGCAGGAAATCTTGACCAATGGATGGGAGATCGCAGATATACCCAGGGATTATACCTCAGTGTCACTGCAGATAGCCTAGTATGAACCTATGAACCTATGAACCTATGGACTACATGAAAAGAGACATGGAAGAGCTCTCGGATCATGTGGCCCAGGCAGGTATGACCCTAGCCCTGAGTAGCATCCTGCCTTCGCCCAGAATGATACCACAATATAAGGATAAAATGATTGACTTCAACAATTGGCTAAGCTTATGGTGTCATTCAAAGGGGATCCAGTATCTGTCTGCCTGGGATGACATGATTGACAGACCATGATGCTTTGCCAGAGATGGTCTGCACCTGTCACCCCTGGATTTCAGGTTACTGGCTAAGGCTCTTGCCACCCCTATAGTGCCTTTTTTAGACAAACTTCAAAGGACAAAACCACCACCGTAACAGGTACAAGCATGCAAAATCTGAAGGTAATGCTACTCAATGCTAGAAGTCTAAACCTCAAAATGCACTCTCTCGAGGCACTCCTAAAAATGGAGAACATCGATATCTGTGCAGTAACTGAGACCTGGTTCAAGGCTCCAGAGAGCACCCCTGCAATACCAGGCTACAACTCTTACCACACTTTTCGGCCACCAAACCAGGACCGAAACACTAAAGGTGGAGGAGTGTCAATATTCACCAAGGATATTCACACCACCAGGCTAGTTGGCCAACACAATGTGTCTGAAATTCTCCAAGTGCAACTAACACTAGGTAAGACTGCAATCCAAATTGTAGCTTGCTACAGATCCCCACCATACCCCAAGATTCTCACTACACCTTTCTAAACATACTGGAAAATATTAAGATAGAACCAAACACTCTAATACTGGGTGATTTTAACTACCCTGCCATTAACTGGGAAAACTACTCATGTCCCAACACCTTTGTGCAACGGTTCTTGGAATTCATAAATTCCAATGCCCTGGATCAACTAATCCATAGTCCCACCAGGGGCTCCAATATCCTAGACCTGGTCATTACCAACATGGGAAATCAATGCTCCATACCTATGGTCACCCCTCGTTAGTCAGGTCTGACCATAAGCTAATCACTCTTAACATCCACATCCCACCCCCACCCCCCCGTAAAGAAACCACCATAAAAAACTTCTCCAAAGCCAATTTCATGCTACTCAAGTCAGAAGTGACAAACTTCATAACACCCATTGCAGACAGGAACTGAAAGTTCAACTGCTGAATCCTACACTAAGGCACTGAACGAGCACATCCACTCATGCATGAATCGTGCCATCCCAAATAGAACCAAAATGCTCTCATCCAAAAAAGGAAGCCAATCTGGTGGTCCCCTGCCATAAGCAAACTTTACAACAAAAGGAAGAAACTTTTGCGGAAAAGAGGAAAATCCCAGGATGCAAAATACTCCCTTACTAGCCTCAGTAAGAAACTGAGATGCCTCATAAAATCCTCCAAAGCTAGTTACGAAAATAAAATTGCCAAAGATTCCAAAGACAACCACAAAGCATTCTATAACTATGTCAAGAATCTAAATGGCAATGCTCAGATCTGCTCTGAGCTAAAACAGAATGGCATTAAATATACTGATCCAAAGGATATTGCCAATATCCTGGCAGATCGATTCAGTGCCAACTTCACCCCTCTCACCCCTAAATGGCCCATCTCAATACCGGAAGATTGCCAAATTCCAGTAATAACGGCCACACAGGTACAAAACGCACTCTCTAAAGCCAAGAATACAGCATCCATGGGACCAGATGACATCCCAGGCTGTGTACTACATGAACTACAATATGAACTGGCACCTCACCTAAGTGTCATGTTTAATCATAGCCTCACCTCAGGTTTCGTGCCCACTGAGTGGCGTAGAGCTACAGTTATCCCAATCCACAAGGGGGGATCCACCTTGGATCCCGGAAACTACCGTCCCATCAGTCTGACAAGCCTTATCTGCAAGGCCATGGAGCGTATTATCATGGAACTTATAAACAAAGACATTGGCAACCTTCAAACACTGGACCCCACCCAGTTTGGGTTTGTGAAGGGCTGATCTTGTCTCCTGAACCTGATTGACTTCTTTAAATCAGTCTCCAGAGCCATGGACAAGGGTAAGGTGGTCCACACAGCCTATCTAGACCTTGCCAAGGCCTTTGACACCATCCCCCACTCTGGAATCATAGATAAACTTACTAAGTTGGGCATTAATCCCTATGTCACCCAATGGGTTGCTAAATGGCTTACTGATAGAACCCACACTGTAAAAGTAGCCGACTCCAAATCCAGCTCCAGACAAGTGACAAGTGGAGTACCTCAGGGTTCAGTCCTGGGCCCCTCTTGTTTGGCATCTACTTTTCTGAAGTACAGGTCAACACTAAGGGACTTTGGCTAACAAAGTTTGCAGATGACTGCAAACTGGGAGCCATTATTGAATCCCCAAATGATGTGGATACTCTACAAAAGGGCCTTACAGAAACAGATGCTTGGTGCCAGAGCCATGGGCTCAAGCTCAATGCCAAGAAATGTATTGTTATCCCCTTTGGGAAAAACATGTATCCATGAATTACCATATAGGTGGCAGTACACTAAACACAGAAAGTGTGATAAGAGACTTAGGGACACAGGTGGACAGTGGTCTCACCTTCGATAACCACATTGCCACAACAGTCAGGAAATCCTTCTATGTGGCACACCTCATCACGAAGGGCTTTTCATCCAGTAAAAAGGAGGCCATTGTCCCACTGTACTCATCCCTCATTAGACCCATTATAGAATACAACGCCCCATTTGGTATGTACCTCTCAAGACATCTGCAACAACTGGAAAGGCCTCAGAAATACCTCACTAAAAGAATCACAGGCCTAAAGCAGATGCCCTACGCTGACCGCCTTAAAAAACTCCAGCTATACTCTGTCGCATATCGTCTACTCAGAGGCAATCTCTGCTTAACATACAAGGCCATGTCAAACCCAGAGCTGTTGGACATGCTACACTTAAAGAAATCCCAATCCCTCAGAGCTACACGCTCCAGGGATCTAAACCTTGTCATCACAATAAACAAAACATGCTGGAGGGATAGGTTCCTGACCCAGAGACTCCCCAGACTATGGAATAGATTGCCCATACATGTCAAGCAGAGTGCCTCTTTGGACCTCTTCAAGAGGAACCTTGACGATTGGATGGGAGAAAGGAAATTCACCCCAGGGATCACGTCAGTCGCCCTGCTAGACAGGGGTCCAGGAAAGTAAATAATGTGGGAAGAAATAGCCAGGGAATTGTTATGGCTAGGCTTGTATAGGCCCTAGGGCTGATAGCCTAGTACCAACCTATGAACCTATGAACCTATGAACATAGGCAATGCCCCAAGTGTGAACTTGTGAGTCCCCATCCATTGATCAAAACTGCATTTGAAGAAGGCTAGGGAAGGGCTCTGCTTAATGCAAATAGGAAGCCTGTTCCAAAGGAGAATCAAATTCTGAGACACATATCTGTCCTCCATCATGTTTTGTTTGAGTTACTGACTAAGTTTAGATCCCTAGATCAGGTAACCTTGTACTGTTTGACTTTTGAATGTGTAGCAGCTTCATCAGGGCTGGATTTGTGAGTGCTTTGTAGGTCAGGCATAGATCACCACTTAATAGCTGGTAGAAGACAGAGTAAAGGGTTAGGATTTTGAGTCTATCCACATAGGACATGTTTGCATCCTGTATTTTCTTTGTGAGGAACCTCTGAGGTCACTTCTGCTGCTGTAAGTGCCTAGTCAAGTAAATGCCAAATGGCATATTGCACTCAGTTATTGGTCTAAAGAGGGCTGAATACAGTGGGACTATAATTTCCTTGGATCTGGATGCCATACCTTTACTTATAAGTTGTACCAAATAGAAAGCCGTCCTCACCACTGTGAACAAATGGTGGTCAAAGTTAAAACTACTATCTATCTGTGCACCTAGAACTGTTGTATAGCTAGAACTCTCACCTCTGAGCATGCTCTTAGGGATGTGTTATTGATGTTGTAATTTGCAGGATTATTTGAGTTCCCAAATGATATGGTAATGCATTTTTTTGCATTTAGTTTTAGGCCATGTTTCTGGCGCCAATCATTTGTCTGATCTAGATCACTGAGCCCTGTGGTACACCACTAGTAATTGGCCTCTTCCTGGATTTTGATTCATCCACTTTAACCACATGTCCTGTCTGTGAACCAACTGGTTATCCATCTGGTTACATAGGGATTTATGCCCAGTTTTGTGAGTTTATTTATAATACCTGAGTGGGGAATTGTGTCACATGCCTTGGTCAGGTTGAGGTACATGGTATGTACTGTTTTACTCTCATCCATGGCCTTAGTGACTTTCTTAAAGAAATTTACCAGATTCAGTAGGCATAACCTGCCCTTGACAAAGCCAAATTCGGTTGGGTTCAGTGTTTAGAGGTTTCTTATGTCATTATTTTTCAGGTCCATGATTATTCTTTCCATAGTCTTACATATAAGACTAGTCAAACCTATGGATCTGTAATTTCCTAGGTCAGTAATTGGTCCCTTTTTATGCAGACTGATGACTGTTGCTGCCCTCCACTCTATCAGGACAAAGCCAGTCTGGAGGCTGTGTTTAAATAAATATCCTAATGGGCCTGATAAGCCTAATTTAAGTTGTTTTAGAGGCATCCTGATATATATTCAGGCCCCAATTAAACTGTATTTTAAGCTTTAGGGAGCACAGTGGCAACCTGTTCTTTGGTGATAATTGGCAGTGGAGTGGTGGAGGGTATTTCTTGTGGGAGAACTGTGGGTGATGGGTGTAGATCAGTGTGTATATTGAACTTAGTCAGCCACTGTAGCTAGATAGCATGTGCATATAATTTACTGAGCATGCGCAAGATCAGTGCCATTTGTCTAGTCAGTCAGTGTGAATGTAAGTTGAAAGGAGATGCATATGTGAGTGTGTTAGAAGTAACAAGTCACTCAGTAAGCTTATGGAGTTTGAAGTATAGGTTCCAGTTATAGCTCCTGATGTGTTTATGTACAATAAATGACTTGAATGCATTCCATACTTCAGTGTCTCATTTGAATTTCTGAGACATGCGACATGGTGTCAGAAGTGTGATCTAAAGTTGAAGCAGCTTGCAAACCATGAAGCACACATTTAGAAGTGAAGTAATATACAGGACAAACTATCAAACAGGTCAATGGTTATTTGAAGGTACTTAAATTCATTTTAAATGACTTTCAGTCTCCAAATATGTGTTATAGCATTTGAAGTGTTCAAAATAATTTCCAATATATTCAAAATGTTTGAAATAGTGACATAATGATTAATGTGTTTGTAATCTCTGAATTGTTTAAAATGTTTGAATAGGCTAAAAGGACCAACTTTTTTTTGCAATGTATGACTTTTTTGCAGTAGCTAAAATTTTTCAAAGTTTCCAAATGAACTGTACAGAGTGTTTGAGGTATTTGCAGTGTTAGAATAAAACATTTTGGAGAGATTGTTGTGTATTTGGGCACAATTACAAGTACCAGGTCTATACTTATGTTTAAAAGAAATTTGTTGTTATGGCAAAGAGATTTAGCAGACTTAAACTGCTGATGTTTGATAATAATATTGCAGAGAATCGGTGAGTGTTTGAGCAAGAATATGATATTTTCATACAGGTTGCTTTTTCTGATAAAGATACATGTACAAGAGCATTTATACTTCTCAATTTAGTTGGCTCAGAGGCCATTGAGTGAGAAAGTTAATTTGTGTATGCACCTGTTGTGTATGCAGGGGAGGGGGAGAACCACCATATTGTGGTACAGGCTGAAATGCGGGAAGACCCTGAGTGCTTAAAAAGTAAATTTAGAGAAATGTGTAACCCTCAAATGAATATTACAATGGAAAGGCACACATGTTACACAAGAAATCAAACACCTGGTGAAACTGTTGTAGCATATATTAACAACTTAATAAATAAAGCTAAAACATGTAGATTTAGTGATTTAAGAGATGAGTTCATAAAAGACCATCTTATATGTGGCTTTAATAATAATGCATTAAGAAATATTTTACCAAATACATGAAATTTCAGAAAAATATACAAATATACTTACAAGTGAGAAAAGAATGTTTCAGTATCTGGTAGTGCGGATGTTGATAGTGTGCAGCAGAAAGTTAACATGAAAAAGAAATATAAACTGAAGGGCAGTGCCACACCCAACCTCATTGTTAACGGTCACAATTGTGGAGGCAGTCATGAACTCAGACTGGAAAAGTGTTTAGATTTTGGTCAGCAGTGTCACAAATGCAAAAAGTGGAATAATTTCAAAAGGCTTTGCAAGTTTAAAGTGTCACTGACTTATGTTAGAAGAGAATATCTGAATAAACAAATAGATCAGATAGAGACTGTAACAAACTCTGAGAGCTGTGAGCAAACTTTTTATGTTGATAGTGTCTCTGTGATTGATGAAGCAGTTACTACAGTAGACTATCAATTGTCAGCAAAGAGTGAAATATTTTGTACTGTACAGATTAATGGGAAACCTGTACAGCTTAAATTAGACACTGGATCTAAGTGCAATGTTGTATCAGCACAAATGTTTGCTAAAGTAAAAGATGGTTAGAAACTTGATTAAGCAAAGTGTGCAAAACTAGAAACTTATGGTAGTGAACAGATTGAAAGCGATGGTCCAGTATTTATTTCATGTCATTCTGCTGGAAACAGCTATGACTTGCAGTTTTATGTAGTCAAAGACACATAACAATGATAGTTTTACACAAAGTATTTTAGTGAATATGCTGATATTTTCAAAGATGAGCTTGGTAAGCTTCCAGTCACATATTCCATGAAGAACAATGAAGTAAATCCAGTTGTAATACCAGCACAGAAGATTCCAGTAGCAATGTAGAATAAAGTAAAAGCAGAACTAGACAAAATGGTGAATTTAGGTGTCCTTACTGCAGTGGAAGAACCGACCGAATGGGCATCCGGCTGTAATTCATAAGAAAAGCTCACATGATATTTGAATATATATTGATCCAAGAGACTTAAACAAAACACTTAAGCATCCTCAGCATCCAATGCATACAGTAGAAGAGGTAGCCACACTCATGCCAAATTCCACTTTTTCAGTCTTAGATGTAAAAAGCTCTTTTTCACAAATTTCACTGGATCGCAAATCTTCATTGTTAACTACATTTAGTACACCATGTGGTAGATACAGATTTTTGGGAATGCCATTTGAAATCAATTCTGCCAGTGAAGCCTTTCAATGTGCCATGGAACAAATATTTTCTGGTTATCAGTGTGCTATTATAGTAGATGACATTATTGTTGGAGACAATGGTGAACATGAATATGATAGAAATTTCAGGAAAGTTCTAGACTGTGCACGTAAAGTAAATTTTAAATAAACTGAATCCTCTGAAATGTAAATTCAAAATGAAAGAAGTTACTTATGTAGGACATTTGTTTACCATTTCTGGCGTATAACCAGATCTGTCTAAGCAAGCAGCAAATTCTTGAAATGCCAGTTCCAGAGAATGTCACACTTTACAATGTTTTCTAGATAATTTCATCCCAGACTTAATTGAGCTTTCTGCACCATTATGTGAGTTGACATGGAAAAATATAAACTGGTCCTGGTTGTAACAACACCAAAGAACATTTGACATCCTAAAGAAGAAAATTGCCAGTCCACCCACATTGAGATATTATGATGTTCATAGGTTCATAGGTTCATAGGTTCATAGGTAGTTCGCAACCCTGTAACTCTTTCTTGTGATCCTTCAAGCTATGGCCTTGGTGCAGTAAGTCTTAAAAAAGGTATTCCTGTAGCCTATACATCCATCAAGAACTTTAACCCAAATAGAGATGCATTATGCACAAATACAGAAAGAACTTTTGGCAGTAGTATTCACATATTCAAAGTTCAATGATTATATTAATGGCAAACCTATCTGTTGCTTGTCTGGTCAGGATAAAACAGATGAACATTCATGGGTTCAGTTCAAACAGCTTTATTATACACAACCAGAGCAGAAATTAAGCTTTGTAACTTAAACTTAAATAAACTTATAAACAGGCTGACTACCACAGTTATATATGTTAACACTCTGGCTGTTCTCTCAAAATGGCACTGCTGCCTGCACGTGCTCTCTATTTATATGCACGTGTTTACATATAGAAATACTTCTTAAAGCTACATACACACGCTCTGATCTACATCCTCCATCTTTGAGAAATAGTCCATATATGAAATGACAGTAGTCAATGATATGCAGTTTACAGAAATGATCTTTTGACATGGAATTATAGAAAACTAATTCTTTGACATGCAATTATACAAAATCAGACACATATAAAACAATCGTGTCCAGGTCGCTGTGTATTTTATACTAGGTCTAGAAATATAACCTGATCATTTAACATAAAAGTCAGAATTGGATTTAGAAATGGGGACTGTCTTCAAGAAATGTTAAATTTTGGGGACATCTAGGGCATCATCAGGAACAGGAATCAATTTTGGGGACATCTGGGGCATCATCAGGAACAGGAATGGATATTAAGATGTTCTTCTGTATGAACATTGTCAGGATTGTTCTGAGATCTACAGTCTGTATCACAGGTATGATGCTGCAATATCATTCCTGATACAGAAAGAAGATGTCTCTGGTCTCTCCTGTACTTTATACCTTCAGATTCCACTAAGTAGGATCTTGGCTCATTACATATACCTCTCACTTGACCAATTCGATCAAAGCCTTTCTCCGTTTGCATCCTCACTGTCTCTCCTTCTTTTAATGAATGAGGAAATCAGCTCATTTTATCATAGCTGGACATCTGAGAAGAACGCTTCTTAAAAAGTTGAGCTTTGATTGCTCTGTTGCTTTTAGCACTAGGCACCAACAAACTGGAACTGATAGGCAAGATTGTTTTGGTTTGCCTAGATAGAAGTCTCTGAGCAGGCGAACCAAGTAGGTTGTCATGGGGTATATTTCTGAGACTGAGTAAATTCAAGAAGACATCGGTATTGTCACGCTTTGACCTCTCCATTAATTGCTTTGTACTCTGTACTGCACGTTCAGCAAGGCTGTTTGATTGTGGATATTCAGGACTGCTAGTAACATGGATAAAGTCCCACTCTTTAGCAAATCTCTGAAACAATTGACTGGTAAACTGAGAACCGTTGTCAGAAATAACTTTGTGTGGACCACCATGGACTGAAAAATGAAGTTTCATCTTAGTAATAACAGAACTGGATGCTAGGTTATGCAGCACATCGATCTCAAACCAGTTCAAAGAAGAGTCTACCAACACCAAGCAATGCTAATTGTTCCACTCAAATATGTCAGTGGCTACTGTTGACCAAGGTAGTTCACAAATTTGGCTTAGCTGAAGTGGCTCTTTGCAAATGCAGCTTAGTACTGTTGTACACTGAACAAGAAGAAAGCACTTTATCAATGTCTTTCACTTACATTTACTGAAGCCAGTCAGTGGTATATAAAAAGAAGAGTTAAAGACAGTCTTTTAAGAGTCATTGGATCTTCATTGAGGGGGAGTTTTTTGCCTGGAGCAATGGTTCTAGAAGAAGCACTGAAGTAATTATTATCAATTTGTAAGAACTAAACAGGCATTCACTGAGTGACAGTCTTGATGTGCTAAAGTCCTTGATCTTATCAAGAATAAGATTGACTAAATGGGTATATTACAGAAATTAGCGTTATAAAAAGTTAGCTATGGAGTGAAAAACATTTAAACATCCTTAGGTTGTCAGAGATTTCTAGAAGATTGGCCTTGGAGAAATCCCTGAAGACAATAGGATTAGATAACATCTTAGGCAGGGTCAGTATTAAAGAAAGGAGATTACAGTGGTCTGATCTGAATAGCAAGCCATGAGGCAAGGACATGTATTTGTTATTTGTAAGAACATGTTCAAATAGATTTTAGACACAGACAGTGTCTGGTGAAGAGTTGGTGATGATGATGTTCAGAAACCTCTGTGCATATTTGTCATTTCTGGTGCATGATTGCCAGTTTATGGATGAGTATTTGAACTCTCCCACAACAAATGTGTTTGGTGCAGTTACTAAGGACTCTATAGTTTGTTTAGGCAGGTGACATGAGTTGTTGGAGACATGGAAGGAGTTATACAGACAGCATGATATGAAAGGTGAAATTGTTTATCTTTTTCATACATATGTTTCAAGATATTATGATATACAGTAGTTCTAGACTGGTATCCTCTGGATGAACCATAAGTTGACAAAACTGTGAATGAATATGGATGTGCTCCCATCAGAAATGCAACTACTCTCACCAGGGCATCTAAAAGAGTGATAAGCATTAAACTCAAGTAAAGAATGAATGTTTACACTGGTCTGTAAGCAAGTTTATGTGTTTATATAAATGTTTATGTTTGTAAGGGTCAGCAAAGCCTCAGAGGGGGGTATTTTCTTGTTTAGATTTCTAGCACTGAGAAATGTCATACTGATATGGGCCTGAGTGGAATTTCTTAAGCTGGGAAGTGTTCCCCTGCAATGACACCAGCTATTAAGGCAATTGCCATATTTAATTATTTTTTGTTTGTATTCTGGAATAATTATTTATGATGGCAATATACTACTCAAGACTTGTTTCTTTCCAGCCTCAAAAACATAAACTGAAATCTGTAACAGTTCTCTCTTCATCTATTCCAAGGTGAAACATATATGTCACTCCATTAGCACTTGCCAGGTCATATACATACTGAGGTAAAGAGATCTGAGTGTTCTGGCATCATCACAAATTCTGGCACCTGATAGCCAACATACCTTCACTCTACCTTTGTTTAGCCTAGAGAATGGTGTATCAGTATGGCTGACTGTAGAGTCCACTTTGATTTGGATATTGTCATCTGTTGTAACATGAGTCTTAAGGACTTTTCAGTACAGCTCAGAAGAATCTTGTTTGCATTATTTATTTTATCATTTCTTGATCAAGTTAGTCCCACTAGACTAGTGGCCTCTTTTCAAGGGAGACAACAGATGATATTTACTACTAGAGGAAATTTGGCATTAAGGAACTTCCCCTACTTGTTATTGTTGCAAGTGGGATCCATTTTGAATGAACACTTCCTGTTTCCATTCCAGGCACTGAGGTAGCCTGGAGAAACAGGGAGGCAGATGGAAAGACAGAAGGACATAATGGAGTGGTAATAGAAATGGAGGAGAAAGCCAATATCAAGATCACAGAATGTGTGCAGGATTCTGAAGAGATGTTTCAAAGAAACTGGAGATAGGTTGGCAAATGATGGATGTATAATTACAACCATCTAGATGGGAGGGTTATATGATGATTTACTTAAAGAAATGGTAATGCAGAGTAAGCCAAAATGAAGGAGACATTTCCTGGGGGAACATAATTGAAAAAAATAGAAAAGGAGGATGCAAAGACAATCCTGAATGATAACAGTGAGATGAAAAAGAAAACATATGCAGAGAAAGTAAAATAAGGCAAAAGGGGAGTAGCAAAAAAGAAAAAGGTAGAAGAAATGAAAAATGGAATTACATGGTAAGGATTCAAAGTAAAAAGTCCACAAGGCAGCTCAAATGGAGAAAACACCAGTCTCATTTATTGGAAGCAAATATATGCCAAAGCTAACTTGTAAAAACAAAGTTCATAAAATCCAAGTATGAAAACCACGATGAAATCACAGTCCACATGCAGTAAAGAAAGATAAGCACTTTTGTCCCAATGTATTAAGCTGGAATTTCATCAGATGACATCACTGGGTAGGTGGAAGCATTAAAATCCATTAAAAAACAATCAACTTTCAGGAAGCAAACACACCTACAAAATCGACCAATACCAGCATCCACAAGATTATAAACCTACAAGAATGTGTTTTAAATGTTTTAAAAATAGGCCCATATAACAGAAAGACTTATTACTTCTTTAACATAGTTGACTTATCTGGAATTAGCTTTTAATTTTAATAGACAAGAAAGGGATTCGGCTTCGTTGAGGCCCGGCCAAAACCCAGCTCCCAACCACAATTGTCAAAGTAACTCTGCTTTTTCTAAAAGTAGTGGCCATGCACCACATCTCCACGACACTTGCAGAGCTTCTAAAACAAAAAATTTAAATTCATGATTGGTATTAGAATTTATATGCCTTGCTAAGACATTGGTTTCTTTATATGTATGAATGTCAGTAAGATGTTCAGTGATTCTATTCTTTAACTTGTGTTCTGTCTTGCCAACAGGATTGCCAAAGGATTCAAAGTAAAGAAGATGAAGAAATGGACAGATATGAATTGTGGGACAATTTAATGGCTCCTTTGGATGTAAAAGCACATGAAGTGAGGGCATTTATACTTATTAACAAAGAGGCATGTTGCGACATTATATGTGAGACTGTTTTTCAATGGAAAATTTTCTTGGAGAATCTGAAAAAAAGAAATACCGTAACCCATGGAATCATTATCTGATAAAAGGAATACAACTGCAAGCAGTACACCAATCAATGGCCAAAAAGAGAATATAAACTAATGATCATTTATTAAAGCATTGTATTTGAGTGCTTTTGCCCTCTAAATGTCAGACTTCATCAGAACTAAAGTGTGTATTAACACCCCAATTAAATACTTAGAAAATCCCAAAACAATAATTCCCAGCCAATCAGAATAAACAACCATCATTAAACCTATTAAATAATAATTAGACCCCTTAAAAAGACATAAGCATAAAATACATAGTTTCAAGCTAAAAAATAAATGTATAACCAAAACGGACATTGCCTGCTTGTTCCTACAACTCACAAAATAGATAAAATTAAATGCAATTTATAATGTTCCCATAAACTATGTAATAAATCACTACTATATAAAACAAATAAATATAATAAATAAAAATATGTTAAAACCATAAAAAACATAAAAACCTTATAACTTAGCTGCATGAGATGGAGATGTCATCATTTAACCCGGGAAAATTCCTTGCATCATGGTTGATGTCTGGAACTAATTGGTATCTGTTCAAGCACAAAAACTGACATTTGCTCAAAGGACATGCCTTTGTGTGTTTATAAAGTACATTAGATTCATTGTGTGGAACAATCAACATCGCTTTGTGTGTGTTATGTCATATATGTGTTCAAAATATTTATAATACCAATGTAGAAACTAGTGCAACCCAAACTCAGGACTAAATAAACAACCCTACTACTATTACAATTGAAATGCCCTGTGTACTTTATTAATAAGTCCATAGCTTCAAAATAAATTTCTCCAGTATTGCTCAAGTATCTACACTGGTTACAGAATCCACACTAAAAAGTCCCAAATTTCTTGTTGCTCCACAACACGATATCAACCTTATTTTCCAACATTTCCTTCAAATTATTGTTCCTTTTCTATACGAAAACAGGTTTATCAGGAATAATGTCCCTAACCCCTGAGAAGTGAGTCAAAATCCTCAAATATGTGTTGATATTTTTTTTCTATATCTTTAGACTGAGAATTAAAAGGGTATCAATTTCCTTCATAGCTACCGGGATCTCCAAGTCGCCAAGCATTTAACAGGGAAACAAAAAAAGAAAAATCATGTGCAATTTCAAACAGAGATAGAGGAGATTTTGAAAGGGTATTTCAAAACTTTATGTAAAGAAGTACTGGACATTGCAAACATTTATGATAAAAGGGATTTAATGGACTGGCAGATGGGATTGTCATATTGTGTTAAAAATAGAAAGAGAAAGAATTATAAATATATCAATCATAATAAATGCAGAGGGGACTATTGATGTAATAAAATACTGGGGATAAACCAAAACATGTTATTTGTGGAAAAAGAAGGAAATTTAATAAGTAACTGTGATAAAAGAAAATGTTACATTTGTGTGTTAATGGGACATGATGCAAAACAATATGGGAACTAAAATGTTATAAATGTAACAAAATGGGACACTTATGGCTGGATTGTAAAAAAGAAAATGTAAGAAAAAATAGCAAGAGAAGAAATTTTAAAACTAATAGAAATGGAAGAAAAATAGATGAGAAAAAATAATAAACAGAACATAGAAGAAGGTCTGAAATAAGTGATGAAGAATGTATATACAAGGTATAGTCTTTGATTCTCACCTTTGAGAGATAAATTGACCAGGCTTAGAATGGCCCATTAAGACAGATTGCCTTGCAATTTAGCTATGCACCCATGAAACCATGAATCTAAGGAAAAAGGAAAAGAAACATTTCAGAGCAGATTCTGTAAACATGAATAGTATTAAGAATATAGTAAGACGAATGGAGATTTTGGAGTGGTGTAATATATGTGATGGTGATGTATTTATATTACAAGACACAATATTTTTAAACAAATGAAGAGAAACTATGGGGAGGAAAGATATGTTGGAATTTGGGAAATGAGAGATATTCTGGAATAGCCATATTCTGTAGAAATACAGTAAAGATATTAGATGTAACTTAAGCAAAAATGGGAAGATTAACTATTGCAGATTTAAAATGGAAAGAACACGGGACAGATTTGTGTCCCACAGACTCCTCCATTTGTAGAATAGACTCCCTCTCCATGTCAAGCAGAGTACCTCACAATCCCTTTTAAGAGCAACCTGGATAACTGGATGGGAAACAGAAAATACATCCTTGGGATTCCACCCATGTCCCTGCTGGACAGGGTTTTGGGTGCTGACTTGTCTAAACATGGGATAAACCCTTGTCTAGGCTTAGAAGGGCATCAGGGCCAATAGCATAGTAACTTCCTATGATCCTATGAATTATAACATATCATACTTCTAAACTGTACAGATTTTTGCAGAATGTCCAGATTTATGACTCATATTTAGGTATATTCCTCATAAAAAATGTGCTCTTTTGATAAATCACTGGGATGATCTAAAGATTAAAGTCTCCAAATAATGATATGCATTTGAGTTTTGGACTTCATATCCTTCAGAAAATGTATGCTAGTACAAATCATGTTATTCTAGCAACTTTCTAAGTTTATAAGAACAATATTTAAAATGTGTCCCTATTTCTATGCATTTGTCCCCCATTATGTCAGGCTTTGTCCAGATTTCTTGTGCTAAGAAGTTGAGAGGTATGATGCCCATACTAACTGTAAAGAAAGTGAAAGCATATTTTGTCAGAATTTACACTGTAATGATCAATATTAATATTGTAAGAACAGGAGACTTTAACTGTGATTTAAGAGGCAAGCATAAAAAGCAAGGAAATGATATATGAAAAATGTTAGAAGTTATACGATTTGGTAAGATAAAATCTTTTGACAAAAAATCCACAGATGTACAAAAGGGGTTTGTATAGAAATGAATAGGTTATTTTATAGTATCAGCAGGTTTAGTATTAGGAGAAGGGGGGTAGTTGAAATAATATTTTCTGAGCATCTTACTTGAGAGAAGGAAAACATGGAATATATAAAAAATAGACAAAGGAATAAAAATAATAAATGAGAAAGCATGGAATGAAGAAGGAAAGAGATTAATAATACAGTTAGGAAAGATCCCATTATTATGAGAACATTTTATAAGAACTGGTGTGAATGGTGGAGGATATTTAAGGAAACATATAAAGATTTTATTTATTTATTTATTTATTTATTTTACAGTGGCAATATGATGTGAGAAAAGTAGAAAAAGAAAATATAAAAGAACATATAATGATGAATTGGAAGATTCAGAACATGATAGAAAGTACTTTGACAAAGAAAAGAATTATATGAAAGAAATCAAGAAAAATACTACAATTGTTATTTAAGCAAATATATTTTTATAAGGAAAAAGAGAAGTATCAAGTTGCTTAAGCAGATTAGTAGAATAAGATGATAATGTAATGAGAGAAATAAAAAAATATAAAAGGAGAAATAGAACTCAGGAAAAGTTTATGAATAGTGTAACACAATATGTACAAGAAATGTTTAAAGAAAAAAGAAGGTAGTGAAAAAAACATGGAAAGTAAAAAAGGTAACAGAAATAGAGAATAAGGAGTATGAGTACGAGATTTATTTACATGAGCTAGAAAAAGTATTAGGACAAGTAACTATGGATTTGGCTGCAGGATCAGATGGAATAGGGTATGAAATGTATAAAAATGTAAAGGATTGGCAAAAATGAATGATTAAATGAAGATTTTATGTATAAAAATTATGCAGTGGAATACTTAAATTCATATGTATGAGGGAAGATAGAAGACAATTAAAAACTGGAGACTGATAGTATTGAATGATAATGATAAGATCTTTATGAAAATAAAACAAAACAGATTTGAAACTAAAATAGAAAATATTATGGAAAACAGCATACACACACACACACACACACACACATATATATATATATATATATATATATATATATATATATATATATATATATATATATGTGGGTCCAAGTTAAATGATCGAAGTTCAGAACTTCAAATTTCATATGGCCAAAACTATATGATCGAAGTTCTAAAACTTCAAACATTTAAATAGAGATCTCCATACAGTGCAGAATGGGAATATTCCCTTTTCCTCGTTGTAGTATGATCTTGGAGTTGGTATATTTCAGTAGCGGGGGGTGCAGGGGACTTGCCCCCCTGCGTATATGTGTTTTAAGTTTTTCTTTTTTTTTTTTGAATGTTCAGGATTACAAAACTTCAATCATATGGTCCCAACCATATAAGTTTAATGTTTTGTAATTTTATATATATATATATATATATATATATATATAGAGAGAGAGAGAGAGAGAAAGAGAGACAGACAGACAGACAGAGAGAGAGAGTTTAAAGGGAAAGGGTTGTCAAGAATTATTAATGATACTTAGAGAAATTATATTATAAATAGAAAAGGAAAAGGAAAAATCATCATAGAAGACCTAATGAAGAATTTGATACAACTGGATATGAAATCTCATGGGTAATAATGAAAGTATATAATGTAAGTGAGAAATATATAAAATTACATATGTCAATGTATAGTAATAATAAAGTAAAATACTTATAAATGGCTGGTTAAGCCAAGAGGTGCATGGTGTAATGCAAGGCATGCCCAATGAGTTTTACATTCTTTACATTAGTTATAAATGTGATAGTATATGAAATATATTATAAACTGAAGGCAGTGAAGCATATATCATCTGAAGGGTTAAGAATCCCAGTCCTGTTAACATTTTCAATTTGCATTATAATAATTAAAAAAAAAAATAAAATGTGGATAAAAGAAGTAATCATTTGCAAAAATTAATGTCTAGAGGTGAAAGGAATGTCTTTAAGTAAAGAGAAAAGTAAAGATTTAGGTAGTGCAGTAAAGATGGGGGAGTATATATTATTGAATGAAACTCCTCTGTTAGGTGTAACATTTGGAAAGTAGAATTCTATGGTAAAAACAATAAAAGAAATAAACAAACCTGTCTTTTCTGGAGAACAAGTAAATTATCATTCAGAAAAAAGGTTTATTTGATAAATTTAGTACCAATGGAGAAATACCAACCTTAGCAAGAGTATGTTGTGAACAGTATTTGAAAAGGAATTATTGCAGATAGTTTTTAAATGTATATGGAGTTCTTGATTAAACAAGGTGAAAAGATGAGTTTTGTATGTAAACAAAGATGAAGGAAGTTTAGGATTAATTAATCCAGTGGTATATTAAATTTGTACAAAGTGTTAAAGTGGATCAATGAAAAAGATGATAGATTAGTAGTAGAACTGAACAAATATAAGTATGATAAACTTTGGAGTATGGTAAACTAGAGTAAAACAGAAAAAGAGTGCATAAATGAAGAAATAAAATGTTACCAAGAAAAAAATATTTTTGTCAATAATAAAAATTGATAATATAGAAAAAAAAGAAAAGTATGGCATTAGAATGTAATGCTACAACATTAAAACCATGTAAAAATATAATAGATTATAAAATTAAAGCTATAAAATAAGAAGCAAACTATTTAATAATAAAGTAGAATTCAATAATTTTATGGAGACTATTAATAGATAAATTAGCAGTAAAAGGTAATATGCCATACAAAAATGAAAGTGATAACATATGTTTACATTGTCAAGAAGAAGAAACTATTGAACATGCGTTTTTGAAAAGTAAAAGAGTAAAAAATTATAGAAAAAACTATGTAAAGTAGATTTTTAGAAGATATAAAAATGGATAAAATAAACATGGATATGATTAAGTATGGCTATTATAAGAATAAAAGTAAAGGACTTGTTAAAAGAATAGATAAAAAAGTTATTTTATGTCAAATGGTTTATGTGGAATGAAAGAATAAATGAAATTATGTTTAATGGTAAATGGGTTTTAACAACAATATTAACTAAATCAGATGGTGGTTATGGAAAAAGAAGTTGGGGTATAATAGGGATAAACATTTTGTTTGATTGTAAGGAAAATGATGATTATGTGTAAATATATTTATATATCTATATATTTGTACATATGTAAATATGTTGTCAATAAGAATTTTTTTAGTATATAAATAAAGGACCCATACTCTGTTTGAGCACTAAATTGTGTCAGAGGTCTGTCAATAGTCCTTGTAAGAACTCCAAGATGGAGGCTAGCAGAAGTAACAGCATGGAGGAGAGCAGTGTACAATTGAAAATATGGAGATGTATGCTGAATAGAAGGTAATTGTGATGGATAAGGTAACAGATGCTCTTGTGGATACATCAAGAGCTGATTCTGTAATTGTAGTGGATGGTGCAAATAAGCAGCATTTAGCTACTTCTTAGACTGATTATGTGCAGAGAAGCATTGTAACAACACAGCTGGAGGATGGTGGAATGCAGAATGAAAAATTCCTCGAATTGCTTAATTAGGAGGAACCAGGAGAAGAGTCTGCTCTATTACAGGGTGAAATAGCAGATCATGTGTTTACTGAGGATGAACAAAAAGAACAAGTTTGTAATAAAGGAAATGGCAGAGATGAATCATTTCCGAGTACAAGTAAAACTTTTACAAAACTGATCAGTAGTGACAAGAGGCAATAAAAGGCACCATGAATGCTTTTCATTATTAAAAAAGGAGCACTGTGAGACTAAGTATGAGAAATGATGCTGTTGTAGAGTGATACTTTGTTTGAGACAATTTAGTTCTCTTATTCATGTAAGCCTTCTCTGACATTATGACATTATAACATTATATCTGAAACTAATTTTTTTCTGCATAATTTCTTAAACAAATATGAAGAGAAAAAAGACATTTACCTAAGGAACAATTATATTTTTGTTGTTCAAGGACTGAACTTAAAAAGTATGTGCCTGAGCAATTCACAGTTATAGAAAGAATTAAATAAATGTTTACTTAAATATTGTGACAAAACTGAAACTCTTAATGAACCAAGAGATGAGAGACATATATGGAATGCTGGTTGGGAAATGAAGTCATGTTAAGTATAAAAGGATGCTTTGAACATTTACATAGTGTGACATTTCTGAAAGGTTTTAGAGTACTTTACCTACCAAAGTGAAATGAAAAAGTGTTGTTTTAGGGGCACGACTACTGTAAACTGTAAAAAGTACAATCAGTGTGGAGAGACGAGTCATACAATGAATAAATATCAAAAGGAATGCAGGGTGTGTGTGGAGGAAGACCATTTTTAGTTTGACTGTTCACAAAACAAAAGTGTAAAAGTACAAGAGAAAAGGTTACCAAAAAGTGAATGATATAATTATAGAACAAATATGGGCTGATGAAAAGGGGGTGTGATTGAAGAATGCAAGGCTAAATGCATTTAAGAAAGTGATATACAAATAAACTTACATGACATTGAGAATGAGGTATGTAATATGTTTGAGCAACTATTAAGTGAACAATCAGATTATGAAGAAGTGGAAGTGGAGGAATTGGTTAGACTAGAGAAACATAAAGAGTGGGGAAACAAAAGTATAAAAATATTCCTCCAAATGTTAAAAAGTAGGGAAAGGAATATTGGTAGAGTGGTCTAAATTGCTGTTGACAGTCTTGTAAATCAGTTCAGAAGATTATCAATATTGAAATGGTACATGTGTTTATGGCCTAATATTATCTATTTACAAGACTCAAGTTTATACCTCATGAAGAAAAAAAACAAGCTGAAAATCATGAAGACATAAAATGTTATGCAATTTAAGAAATGAACAACATTCTGTGGTGGCATTTTTATTTCTTGATAGAGTAAAATATTGGACAGTCACATTGTTTACACTGGAAGAATAACTGTGGTACATATCAGATGGGAAAACAGTGTATTCAGACTAACAGGGATTGATACATGTACTGATGCTAAGGAAAGTGAAAGCAAGATTTATTTATAAAATAATACCTTAAGTTATGGTTAATGAGCAATATTATAATGGGAGACCTTAGCTGTGAGTTGAGGAATAATGAAAAAAGTGAATCATGATATTAAAAATTGCAGGAAGTAATGATGTTGGGTAACTTATGACCATTTTGGATGTCTGAGCATCTTACAGAAAATGCAGTGGCATTATGGTCACAAGATTTTCAGATCATTTGTGCATTTGAATTTTAGAGGGGAGAAAAGGATGATATAAAAGAAGGAAAGGGGATAAAAAGACTTTCAGGAAAGTTGTTGCAGATAGAGGGGATGAATCAGGAAATTTTAGTTTTTTGTAAGTTTTAGACAGAGTGATAGGTTATATTTAAAGAAAAATACAGAACTATATATCTATGGGTATAACTGCAGCTAATGAAAGAAGAGAAAAAAATTATGTAAAACGATTATGGAAACTATGTTGAATAGTTTAGAAGAAAATAGTAGTCACGTTCTCTGTAAAAAGGGGAGATTAATGAGAAGAACAAAATAACAATTTAAGAATTATTGTATAAACAAAAATATTTTTGTTAGAAGAAAGAAGGAAGAGGCATCTCAAGACGCGGCAAAAATGAGTAATAAGGAACTTGAAAGATGAGAAGGAGAACTACAGTACAATCAAAAATACATTATAACTGTAAGGAAAGTTTATGGCAATGAAGTTTATCAAGAAAGAAGCATAGCTGAAAGTAATGACATATTAGCTGTGATTTTTTTTTCTGTAGAAGTAATTGAAAGTTTTGCAAAGTAAGATTACTTTGGATGACTTAGTTGTTTAAGACATTAAAAGTGGGTCTTCAGTAGAGAAGGATGGTATAGGTTATAATCTGTATAACATAACAAGGAGCAACAGAGTAAGCCTTTTGTTGAAATATTGAATGAATAGTTTGAGAATAGGATGCTGGAAAGTATTGTATGTGAATGTATTATAAGGTTTATATGGAAAAAAGGAGAAAGATTATATATAAATGGAGGCCAATTACATTGAATAATGCAGACTAAAAATATTAATAAAAAATATTGCAAATGAGGTTTGAGAAGGTTATGCATGAAGTAATGTTACTTAATATGTATGGACTGAGAAATAGAAGGAGTCATGAATTTTTAATTGTGGTAAAGGAAGTAGAAGATGACATACTATATGGAGGGAGTGGTGCTAAATTAATGGTGGGAGACATAAGCAAGGCATATGATAATGTCAGAAATGTTTATGCAAACTTTTGATGCAATATGAGCTTAAAGGAAAAATGATGATATCACTAAGGACAGCATATTATAATAGGTTAGAGTTTGTTGTTTGTCTTTTCCCAGTTAGAGGTCACCACAGCGAAACACTGGTTCGCTAATGATTGGCAGTAGATTTTTATGGTGCCGAGTTGACACCCCATCCTTCAGCGAAGGCACACCCATGTCTTTTGAACATCACTCAACTGCGGGGCAGACTCCACACAGAAGGCACTTCAGCCAAGAATCGAACAGAAGACCCTCTTGCTGTGAGGCAACAATGCTACTGCTGCACCACCGTGGCTATTGTAATAGGTTAGAGTGATAGTTAATAAATAGTCTACTGAGTAGGTATGTGAGGACAGGGCTACCCTATGATCAGGGTGTTATTTTACTGAGGGATGAATGCTGCTGCTTGTGCTATGAGTGGCATATTATTTAAGAGGGTATATAAATTACAGAATTTTTTTTTTCATACACTGCTGATCTTATAGTTATTGCAAGAAATGAAAGTAGGATAGAAAATGGTGATATTACTGAGTGATACTTTAAAACGGGATTACTAAAACTGAATATATCTACTTTTCTGAAGAAAAATTGAATAATTTGAAATAGAGTTTGGTAAAGTGGAAGAAGTAAATAAACAGAGTGAGGCAGTGGTAGAAAAAGAAATAAAAGGAATATGTGCTTTCTGGAAAACATTTATGTTACCATTCAAAAGAAAGTGTATTTTGTTAATTCCATTATTTTAGGTAGGTTAAGTTATACAGACAGTGTGTGTGTGTGTGTGTGTGTGTGTGTGTGTGTGTGTGTGTGTGTGTGTGTGTGTGTGTGTGTGTGTGTCCAAGTGAAAAAAGAAACAGAAATAATGCAGCTGGTGTTTAGTATCATATGGGCATCAAGACTGAACTCAGTAAAGAGGGGGGGATTCTATTCCTGGAAGAAAAAGGTGGAGGGTTAGGAATTATACATCCTACTTTGCATATTGCCATCTTTATACTTACACTGGATGAAGAGCTGTAGAAAAATAGGAAAACTAGTCTGGTAGCTAAAAGTTTTGAAGTTAGATATAGGGTATATGGGGATAAACTGAAAGCATGAAAAAGGGGAAAAAAGATTATGAATAAGGAAGTTAAAGAATAACAAAAAAATACAGAAAATAAATATGGAGGAATTAGAAAAAAATAGAAAAGAGTGTTATCATAAGGTGATGTGTAATTTGTATTATATTAATCCTTGGGAAGAACTGGGAAATTAGTTAAGGCTTTAAGGAAAATTAGGTCAAGATTTGAATGTGCTAAAATGTATCAGGATTTTTTTATGAAGACTAATGACTAACAAACTACCTGTAAAGGGGAACATATTCTACAAGAAATGTGTTATATAAGCTGTGTATATATTGTAGTCAAACAGAAACAGCAGAACATGATTTTTAGGATGTGATGGGGTAAAGAAAGTCTACGTTTGGGTATATAAAGAAAATATGCTTATGGACATAAAAAAGTAGAGGATGTGAACTTAAATATGATTTTGTATGGATGTTATGGGAAAGAATATGTTGGTATGAGACAAAGAACTGATAAGATAATGTTTGGGGTGATATGGGAAATCAGGTCTGAATGTTTAAGAGAAGTTTTGTTAAATAAAAGATGAGCTCTCGTTGACAGTTTGGAAAGGATATGATTTTAGTTGTAGAAAAATGGTTGGAGGGATAATGATTAATTAAATTAAGTTTTGTATGTTGGTAGACTGTGAAGGTGTTATGTCACTGTACATTTTATTGTATATATTCAAAATATAAATACTGGAAAGATTGTAAATAGTGTAAATGTCACATGCAAATATTTACATTATTGTAAAATAATGTAAAGTTATGCAAATAGCATGTGTGTTATATAAATATCCCCCTACTCTTTTTGATAGAATGTAATCATTTGCATTTACCTGAGCTATCACTATCCCAAGCAGATGAGACCACTGTTTAATATCTCACCTGAAGGATAAATCACTCATCCATGCAGCACACTCACCCTCTTTTGCTGCACTGCAGGGTCAGCATTCCAAATCTGGTCTGGGAATAGAACCCACAAGCTTCTTCACCAAAAGTGAATGTGTTACCTGTTGCTTCACTGATACACTAAAAGCTGAAGAAGTTGTTTAATGTGCTGTATGAGCTCAGCTGGAGGTGCTTTATGTGTGCTGTATCAGCTAGAGGGGTTGTCAAGTGCACTGTATTAGCTGGAGGTATTGTTGTAAGTGCTGTATCAGCTGGAGATGTTGTGGTGAGTGCTGCATCAGCTGGAGTGGTGAGTGCTGCATCAGCTGGAGATGCTGTGGTGAGTGCTGCATCAGCTGGAGATGTTGCAGTGAGTGCTGCATCAGCTGGAGATGCTGTTGAATGTGCTGTATCAGCTGAAGATGTTGTGAGTGCTGCTTCAGCTGGAGGTGCTGATGAATGTGCTGTATCAGCTGGAAATGTTGTGAGTACTGTATCAGTTGGAGGTGTTCTTGCTGCTTAAGTTTAAGAATCTTGGTGCATTGCCTAAACTGCTTAGGAAAGAATATAGTTATTACATCTGTATATATGTGCTTAGTGTTAGTGCTGTTTAGTTGTGATGTGGAGGTATGGTGTGCTCTGACAGCCAGATGATATGAGAGGTTTGCCTATATGCCTATAGTTTATATAGGTACCTCTCACAAGTTGACTTTGAGTTAAGTATCAACAATGGGTCAACAGTACATATCAGACAGTTGATACACTCCTCAAAGTACCTTATACTAATAGGGTGGCAACAAATGGACTAAGAGAAGACTGGTTTCATAATATCATGAAATATGACTGGGAAGGATTGCAGTACAAATGGATATAATGCTGGCTGTGGCCAGTGATCTGTTGTAGGAGTTAAATAGCAATGGATCAAGGTACTGTGCCAACTGAGATACAGAAAGAGTTATTTGGGTGCTGAATGGAAAGCAACACAATGAAATTAGCTGTACAGTCTAAAGGTGTATACACTGGGGAAGTATGGAACATGGTCACAACTGGATGGAATGTATAAACGTACACAAGTAGCGAGCAGAAATATTACAAAGATACAGATTACTCTTGAACCATACTCCACAGCATATAGAAATTAACCCATGGAGCAAGTTAGACAGATCTAGACACATTCATTTTTCACATACTGGCTAAGTCATAGTAAAGATGTGACCTGGAAGAAGCATTTAAATAACCTATTATACAGACTATTTTCCCAAGAGTTGGATTTAATATAAAATGGGGCAACTTTGAATCAGAGTTTGCAGAGTGCATTAAGGATACAGTAAAAGAAAAAAAATGGAATACCACTAGGGAGTAGAAGGTAAACCAGATCTCAAGAATTAAAAAAATGCAGAGTAGGGGGAGGCTTTAAGCTTCTTTGTGAGTAAGAAATTAAAGGAGCTTGAAAGGCGAATAAAACAAAGTTTGTTGGACCAATGGTAGAGCATGAAAGTTGCAGTTAAACAGACCAAATACACAAAAGGCCCAAAACTTTAAAGGCAACTAGTCTAAAAACCTTAGACAGTATGAGGTGGATTGAAGCATACCACTATTCTGAGATCCTAAATCAGGAAGGATCTGAAAGGGCTTTAAAATGATAAAAGTGCCGGTAGATTTTTATGAGGAACTATATCATCAGATCAAGATGGACAGTTTTTTGAATGGTTTAAAACTGTTAAAAGTAAGTAAAGGTGATTGCAATTGTTTGCTAGCTCCTTTACTAAGGAAAGAAATAAAAGAACAGAAAAGGGAATAAGCAATAGGCAAGTTATCAGGTCTTGATGGATGACCTTTATCAGTCTGGAAGAAAGCTAAAAATAGCATTTTAGTATTATTACAGATTGTTTAACAGCATCTTAAAAAAGAGAAATACTAGGATAATTGAAAAAGACATTAGTCTCATTTATACATAAGGAAGGGAAGTGACCAGTTAATCCAGCAACCTACCACTCAGTTACAAAATCATTTCAACCATTCTTGCTAGAAGGATTACCAAACTTCCATAAAAATAGATTTAAACCAATATAGCTTTATTTAGGATAGGCAAAAATTTACAACCTTTATTATTCACAAGATAGTTAAAGTCACTAGCTCAAAGAAATAAGACAGGTGAGTATCCAGGCCAGGGGTGAAACTAGTATGTAAAGAGGAGAGATTATCCCTATTTTCCAATGATCTGATAATTTATATGGCAAATTCTGAGAGACACATAGAAACTATTTAAACTTCTGAGACAGTTTACAGGGATCTCAAGATATAGAGGTGAATGAAAGCAAAACTAAAGCACTTAACTATTAACTATTTCCCCCTCTCAAATGATACAGGAGTATCCTTTGTTATGAAACCGCCAGATAAATTAAATATTTCAGAGTTTGGTTAATGAAAAAAGGGCAGAGGAGTTTCCCAAGAAAACATGGGAACACATTAACAAAAAAATACTAAAACAGATTAGGAGGTGGAAAACAATGATAATGGATCTGTACCATAAAATATAAGCAATGAAGATGCTTTGGTCTCCCTTAGTGCTATCTGCAGAACAGGTATTTCTCTAGGACCCAGGGGATAATCATAACTTTATTAATTTTGGAGGACAAAGGGCTGAGAGTCAACTGGGAAAAGATGATATTGCCAGGAAGCGATAGAGCTACATTTAAGGAACTACCTTAATGCAACTCAGGTAACGGTAGCATACCTACTCCAAAATATAAACTATAATGACAAATAGAAAGACATGCCCCAGGATTTAATAAAATATGTGTAGGGAATGTGCACAACCTACATGGAATGTATTCAAGTACATGGCCACGGTCCCCCCTCAGTAGCGTGCCATGCATATTAATGATGGCACACTGCCAAGGAAGAGCTGAGGAACACAGATATTGAATCAGTGTTGGGAGAGGTTTAGTGGCTAACCATGGCTGCAGATGAGTATGAAACTCCCTGCAATGGTCCCTGCCACTGTAGCAATGGTGTGCAGTGTGTCAATTGTTGAATGTGTAAATGTTATGATCAGCACAACACAGAGTACAGCAATGCCAAGCTGTACTCACAGATAGTCAGCCAACACCTGCCAGACATCTAAAAATAGATACCAGATGTTATTAATTAATTAATTAATTAATTAATTAATTCCTAATATATTTAAGCATATGTAAGTAGGTTTAAGTGGGTTTGCGTGGCATGGTTTAGGGTGGGGCTCAGCACTGCTAACAGGTAGCTCAGTGGTATATGTGAAGGAATACTAGATTCTTTAGTATCCATGTAGGTAAATGGGTAAAGTTACAGCTTTATGTGTAGTAGGTCCAGGATTTAAATACATGGAAAGGAGAACAGCAATGTATTTTTGTTGTGCATGTTATGACAACAGTTTTAAAATATGACACAATTGAGATCTCCTCAACTGTGCTAAAACTTGCTAAGCACTGCCTAAACATGGTAATAGCTGGCAATGTTTGTGAGGTGCTCTGCTTTTCTAAAAACCATGATTGTGCATGTTTGCTCACAGCTCAGCTCTCCTTAGCAGGTTTATGTGATCCTAAGTAATGTGGCATCTTTATGAATGGTTCGCAGTGACATGTAAGGGTGGGAAAGCAGCCTATATTAAGCATGATAAGTGGAATCTGCATCATTCTTTGGAGTCTTATCTACTGTGCATATGGCTGGCAGTGCAGGAGAAGGTGCTTGCTTTCAGGCACAGAAGTGGGGTATTCTGGAGACCAGGGTCATGGTTGGGCTCCTTGTAAAAACCATGATGATAGGCTTCAGCAGGGTAGTTTCCAGGGCTCAGAGTGTAAGGCAGAGGCCTAGGAACGGTTGGCCATAGAACTCACCAGTGTTACTGGTATCCCCCACACAGGTTAGCAGTATTGTCACCACCATGATGACCTGAAAAAGTGAAAGAGGGGAACCTTAGACACCTGGGTCCAAGAAGCAAGGGATAAGAATGCCCCACAAGTATGTAAGTATGTCTTTTGCTCTCTTAAATAAATGAAAGCTTGAATGTCTGCAAAACTGGTATGCATAAAGCTGTGCTTCTCTCCCAGCAGCTACAGCTGAGAGGACTAACAATGTTGTACAGCATGACAGGCACTTGGTCAGGTTGCACAGTAAGTGTGGTGAGTACGGTTGTATTATGCAAACTGTAGTGCACTGAGCAGGAAAGAGTAAAGCATTAACTGCAATTAAGTATATACAATACTGTCTGTAGTACAATAAATGTGGAATTAAAGCTGTAGTGCAATAAATAAATAATACCAACTGTAGTTCAATAAAACATGAAACAATATTAATAACAGCAAAGAAAATGATGTATGTCAGGACTGTCTTGTCATAACTATTGCAACAGAGTGGAACCCTCAATAAATAAATCATTAAGCTCATTTCAAATCTTGTTATAAGTACCATTTAATTTATTTAAAGATATTTCTTATATGCAACCCCATCCAAGATTTTCCTTATTCATACATTATATTCACAAAAGTCCATAATTACAATCCCCCACCTTTATCTGGTTTAATAACTCTCACATCTTTATTTAACTTCAGTTTAGTTAAACCATCCAACTCACCCTTACTCAGGTTAATGTAAAAAAACTTCTTCTGTAAATTCTTCAAATCATCCTCACACAATCTTTCAAAAGTCAGTATAGAGGGATGGATGGGTGGATTATAGGTGCTAGAAATGTGTAAAGGGTTGCTCACATGTTCAACAGATTTAAATAAAACATTCAGATTAAACTTCCTCACAAAGTGCCTTAGATCAACCAATCTTTGAGCTAATCATAGTGTCTAACAGGAACAAAAGTTAACCCTTTAGCAAGTAAATCACAGACATTAACATCAATTTGTGCAGATGAAAAATTAAACCCATTAAAATCACCTTTAGAATTTTTAAAAATAGAACATTTATGCAAAGATTGCCCCTGTGGGGTTAATTCCAGCCTTGACGTCCCCCCCTCCAAAAGGTCGATTGACCTCCCCGACACCTGCTCATAGAAAATGTCCCTTGACCCTGAACATTCTGGTTGTATCTGTCTCTCGGACCTCCTCAATGTAGGAAAATTCTCTTGGTCCAAAAAAGAATCCTGATTGTTTGGAGATGAACAGTCTATATTAAAATCACCATTCCAAACTTGTGACCTAGGAGGCAGAGGGTAGGCCATATTGGTGTTATATTGGGCCCTATCCCTATCAATTTTCTTCATTTGCCTGTTTTTTATTGAAGTCATTTCATGCTCAATACTTTTGAAAATACAGTTGTAGTCATATATATTTTCCTCATGTGCAGCATCTTGCACAATTTATTCATCCAGATCTGTTGCTTTCTTCATTAAATCAATTAAAAACAATTCATTATGTTTGACAACAAGCTCCATATATTCAGAGCCATGTCTGTCAAAGATTAAAAGCAGTTATTTATGTAAAATAGAATCAGTCACTAAACCTGTGGGGAAATGTCACATACTCAACCCCTTTTTAAAAACTGGGTCATTTTGTCATCCTGTAGTGATGTTAGACAATGGGCCGGATTCACAAAGGCTTGAACAGAGTCTAAGAGTAGAGTAAGACTCCATGCAGGCAACATGTCCACCAAGCGATCCAGGAACAGCCGGTAGGGGCATGCAACTGAGCTCTCCGAACTAGTCTTACATGGACAGGGCTTGGATATGCAAATTATCTCAATTGCAGGCGAAAGCTATGCAAATGAGGTAAATTTGTGATCCAGGAAACCCGAACCTGTCCAAGTAGGAAAAGTGTTATTTGCAGAAATGTACTCAGTTGATAACTGAGTACGGTTCTGCAAATAGCAAAATGGAGCCGTAACAGCTGCAAAAAAAGCATGCATTTACAGGAGGAAGCATGCCAATGGCCAAAAATACAGCCATTGGCAATAGGAAGTGATGCAAAATCGAAATAAAATAACTTTTTTTTTTCATCCCGATCTCCGGGGTTTAACCGTATCGCAGCGCCGCTCAAACGCGCTGCGCCCTAAAAACCAGAAAAATAATAATTAAGATCCACAAATGTGGATTTTATAGCTAAAATGAATTTACAATGCAAGTGAATGGCAGGCTGAAGACAACATGGCCACCGAGCAGAGGTTGCTAAGGGGGGAAGCTCAGTCTAAGAGATGTAACCAAGCATTAGTAGGCAATCCTATGCAAATGAGAGTTAGGATAGTGAATCGCAAGTTTACATAGGAAATGAGCACAGTCAGTGGAGTGTAGGAGTAGGATAAGGGGAGTAACAGAGTAGAAGATAGGTGACATCACAAGGGGGGTATGTATGAAAGGAGTCAAGCTCATTGGAGTAGAGTGTCATGTGTCAGATGACAATTACATATTATTGAAAGAGGTGTGTCAACAGGTAGGCTAGGTAAAGTCAAGAAATGGAAGGTGTATGCCGTGGATAACACCAAAGTTTCTTGCTGAGCGTGCATGCGCGCCAGTAAACCCGAGTAAAACAGTGTGCACACGTGTTAGCGTGTGTGCGCACGTGTTAGCATGTGACATCACAAGGGGGGTATGCATGAAAGGAGTGAAGCTCATTGGAGCAGAGTGTCATGTGTCAGCTGACAATTACATATTATTGAAAGAGGTGTGTCAACAGGTAGGCTAGGTAAAGTCAAGAAATGGAAGGTGTATGCCGTGGATAACACCAAAGTTTCTTGCTGAGCATGCATGCACGCCAGTAAACCCGAGTAAGACAGTGTGCACGTGTGTTAGCGTGTGTGCGTGCATGTTAGCATGTGTGCATGCATGTAAGCTTGAGTAAGCATATGTAAAGCTGTGTAAACAGTTGTAAGCGAGTTTGCACCGGTGTGCATGCGTTTTAACAAGAATAAGCAAGTTTTAGTCTGTGTAAGCATGTGTGCGTGCGTGTTAGCTGCTGTGTGTGTGTTTGCTGTTGTGTGCACGGCGCTCCCCCCTCAGGAAACAGAAAGGAAAAAGGAAGTACACCAAATAGTAGGGAAGTTACCAGGGAGTACTAGCAGAGCTAGCAGGTGAAAACAATCAGAATCAGGCAATTACCCAGGCAGAACACTAGCCCAGCCCAGCCCAGCACTTAAAACTCTGCAAACAACAGTCCATTATGTTTCTCTCAAGAGACACTGCAACACTGCAGTAAGCTAATAGAAGTGAAAACTGAAAAAGCTTTACTGAGACAACAAATGTTAGGGGCTGCCATTGCTGTTATAAGGCGACATATGCAACATGCTGAGGGTGGTGATAATGCAATGCTGCTGGACAACCCACAGTGAGGAGACGGAGAAGAGTGTACAGGCCCAGGGTAACCTACCAGGGGCTACATGAGCTGGAGATAGTAGAGCACTATAGAATGTACAGAGACCTCTTGCAGCAAATTGTTGAGCTGTGCAGGCCATGCCTCACACACAGAACCAACAGAGAGGAACCCATCCCAGTGGAAACTAAGGTATGTGTTGGCCTAAGAATATTAGCAACAGGTACCTTCCAGAGACCAACTGATGATATGATGGGGATATCACAGGCATCAGCATCCAGGGTACTGCACCAGTTCCTGGATGCCATGTCAGTACATGTCGGTGATCATGTATACTTCCCCAATTCCCGTGAGGTATTGGCCAGCAATATGCATCTCTTCCAGCAAATAGCAGAATACCCTGAGGTAGTGGGTGCAATAGACTGCACGCACATATGCATCAAAGCACCAGCCGGTGAGCGGGGTAGGGTCTACTTCAACCACAAGGGCTTCCCCTCCATCAACTGCCAGGTCATGTGTGATGCCCAGGGCATAATACTGAATGTGTGTGCTGGCTGCCCTGGAAGCTACCATGATTCCCATATCTGGCATCTGATGCAGCTGTACCAGACATTTGCCTATGGGGACATCCCACATGGACACCTAATGGGGGATGCTGGCTATGCACTGGAGCCGTGGCTGATGACACCCATCAGAAATGCACACACGCCTGAACAGGAACGCCATAATGAGGCACACGCACAAACACGAAATGTAATCGAGCATGTGTTTGGGCTGCTCAAGTCACAGTTCCGGTGCCAGGACACATCTGGTGGAGCCTTGCAGTACTCACCAACTACATGTACCCATATTGTCATGGTATGTGCTATGCTACATAATGTGATCCTGTGAAAACAGCTGCAGCAGGACTAGCATAGGCCCGGGCCAAAAAGCCCCCCACCATTGCCAAGGCCATCACAGGCAGAGCGTGACTCAGAGGAGGAACAACCTGAGCCTGCCCCAGTAGGCAGAAGGAGGCATTCCCAGTATGCTTTGGCCTTGGCAAAGAGGCAATGCATAGCACATACACTGGCTCAGTAGGAACTCTGGAAATTATACCTCTCTCTGACCCGCACATAAAGTAAAAGGGATGCCTATGTTGACACTACCTGCTTTCAAACATGTTTAGGGAGTGTAGTATGTGCATCCGACATAGGCAGCCCTGCATCAACACCTGAGGCATGATTGCCATGTGTTAAGCAATATAAGGCAGCGTTAAACAGCATTTGCCACCATGTAGTATATGTAAACAAAATCGCACACACCAACTAGTACAAATGTGGTCAATGTTGAGTAATATTGGCCAACGTCCAGCAATGATGGTTAGTATTGAGCAATGTTGGACAAGCTGCGTCTAAGTAGGGCATAGCTGAACAAAAGCCAACATGCTCATAGTTGCTCTACTGGCCCTTAAGCAGTCTGGTCTGCTCAGTATAAAAATATAAGCAGTGATGGGCCTCAAATCCAGGATACTATGCACTATAGTCATAGCACTGAACCACTAAACCATGACAGTATTGTAGTGGTTCGTCTGTATGAAGAAATGTTGATAAGTCTATGCAAAGTGTTCCATGGAAACCCTGCAGGCACAGCATAATCCCTGTCGAGTTATGACACAAAGGTGAGTCCTGCAGTAAGAATAGAACCTGACTATCAACACACACAGTAGAAATGTTAATATTGGACATATACACATACATCAACAAATGTAGTGGACCTCAGACAGGAACATACTGAAAGGTCACACTGGGCATGCTCACACACTTGAATACATGAGACAAATGCCAGGCAACAGAACACTGACAGTCTGAACTGGGCATGCTCACACACTTAGGCCATGTTGGAGTACAGCAGTGGGTCACACATATCAGGCAGTTGCATTTGTTAACCCAGGAACCTCTCACTATCCAGCAATCTGCCCTGTGCACACACTTATATGACAACAGACATGTATATAATATAGTGGAACCCTGTCATAATCAAATATGTTCTGCAGATACCTAAGCAGTTCATAGAAAGTGGGAAAGCAAAGATGATAAAAACCTGCAAACATTATCAGCAATAAACATTGTGCATCATGAACATTATCATAGGTTCAGAGGTTGATACTAGACTATCTGCCCTAGGGCATGTACAAGCATAGCCAGAGTGTGTTTGGCTTCTGCAACACAGTCAAATCAGAGCACTGTGCCCGTGAATAGTAGGTCACACAAGATAGCCCATTTACATTTAGTGTATTGTGCCTCTGTCTAGCAGAGACCCAGAAGATATCCCATGGGTAAACGTACGATCACCCATCCACTTGTCAAGATGTCACCTGTAGGTGGTCAGTGGGTGGCTCTGCCTATGCAAAACTGGGAATACACTCTGCAATGAGTGGAGCCTTTCAGATAATAATCGGTCCCCCCAGCATGCCCTATTAACATCTGTGCTGAGGTATATGTCCCTGGAGTGTGTAGCTCCAAGGGAGTTGGATATCCTGAGGTGGAGCATGTCCATTAATTCTGGGTCAGATATTGCCTTAAACTACAGGCACACAACACATCCATGTAGGTGGTAAGTGACTGAGTAGAGCTGGAGTTACTGTATCTGAACTGTGCAGGGCATCCGTGTGAGTACCTACATCTGCTTGATGAGTAACATTTGTGGCCATTACAGTTGCTGCAGGTGTCGGGTAAGGTACATCCCAAATGTGGCATAGTAACCAAGCATGGTCATGATGAGTATAGGGGTACAATGAGCACACGTGATCAACATGTGAAACCATGTGGGATATAGTGGGCTATGTAGAAGTACTGTCTAACCACTTTGGCAATGTGATTGTCAAAGGTGAGAGTACGAACAGGTCATGTCCCCAAACCCGTAACAACTACTACCATATGTAATGGATTACTACCTATGTGGTAATGTGTGGGCATGTTGTCATTCTCAAAGGGGATGACTATGCAACTAATGGCATGTAGCCATAGGCCATGGCTCAGGCACCAGTCTTCCTATCTCTGTGAGACCCTGTATGAGTATGCATGTGCCAGCTGGAGAGTTGATTATGGCACCCAGTTTGCAGTCATCTGTGAACATGGGCAGCCATATCCCTCCTGTGATAGCCTGTACATCACACAAATATATACTGAACAAGAGAGGTCCCAGGACTGAGCCTTGTGGGATGCCATGTGTAACTGGTGTATAGTCAGACATGGCACCTGCAACACTGAGCATGTGGGTGCTATCCCTGATCCAGGTAGCAATCCATCGTGTGAGATATGTGTCGATATTGATGCCAGTGAGCCTATGCATAATGGCCGAGTGGGGTATTGTGTTGAAGGGTTGTGCAAGGTCCAGGCAGGCTGTGTGGACAAATGTCCCAACACTGATGGACCTGGTAACTGTTTAAAGAATACAAACAGGTCCAACAGGCAAGATCTGCCCACAACAATGCTGTAATGCATAGTACCCAGTGTCTGTAGGTTTCCCATGTCTATGTGCATGAGTCCCATTACAATATGCTCCATAGCTTTGCAGAACAGGCTAGTTAGCCTTATAGGCCGATATTGTCTGTGGTCTGTTGTGGCAGTATTCAGTGGAGCGGGACCACTATTGCTTTATGCCATTCCATGGGTACAAATTCTGCAGTAACTCTGATATCAAACAGTGACGTAATGTGAGGGTTACGTCTGTCATGAAGGCCATGTACGACACAGGCCGGGACACCGTCTGGTCCCATTGATGCTGTGTTGTCTGCTGTGGGGAGAGCAGCACTCACCTGTTTATTCATGATGTCAGGGAGGTTACACTCTGTTGGGATGGACAGTACCTTCCTTAGGGGAGATGGGGGGGGAGACATCTGCACTGAACCTGTTTGCCAGGATGTTGGCAATGTCTGTGGGTTCAGGCTATGTTCAGTCAGTATGCAGTAACACACAGCATATCAGTGAGTGTCCAGCCAGGTATCTGAATTAACTGAAGAAGGCCTTGTGAGTGTCCGATGTGTCTGGTGCAATTGTCTGTTAGAAGCGGGCCTGACATAAATACACGAGTGATTGTAGCTGTATGCTAGTACAGATCATAGATGCCTTCCCTGTCTGGGATTGTGCTCTATCTTGTAGTAGCTTCCTCCTATTGGTGTATAGTGTATTAATGGCCAGGGTCCACCAGACAGGTCCCCTGCCATTGGAGGAGTGAGTCCAGGTGTTATTTTGAATAGCATGATCCATGCAGTCCACTAGGTGTCCATAGAATGTGTATGTAAAGGATTCAGCAGTCTGAGCCATACTTACCACTGACCCAGGGTCTCTGAAGGATACCACCGTGGTATGGAGAAGTGTGACGTTTACTTTTGGGAAGTTCACCAAGATTACCCAGGATGGGTGTGGGGACAGGAAATGGATGTCCAGTGAGATAAAGTATGTTCTGACCTTACCAATGAGGGGTATATCACAGGTGTGGAACATAGAGTCCCCATGTTGGTGATGATCATGTCCAATATGTTGTCCCCTCTTGTGGGTGTGGTGACTGGTTGTGCCATAGCATATGAGTTTACAAATAGTAGCAACTGTTGGGCGAGGGTGTTGGGGCCTGAGTACTATCCCCAGTCAATGTGTGGGTATTTGATGTCACCCAATATAATGGTGTTTGGGGAGACCATCATATTGTCCAGTGTTCCCCAGAAAGCTGAGTGTGGTTGCTGAGTTTGTGAGTGTGGTCTGTAGCAGGCAAATAACCAAAAGGCAGATCTGCACAATGTTAGGTGCATATGTATGGTCTGTGATGCTTTGTGCAGTGCTACCAACCCAGAGGTATGTTTATCTGTGATGTATATGGATACTCCCCCTATTTGTGTTGGCCATTCTGAGTTATGTGGTTAGAAAGCATGGTACGAAATATAACCTGGTAGTGCTGGTGTGCATGTGGGAGCCTGAACCATGTGCCTGTTAGTGCACAGATATTGCTATTCTCCATACTGAGGAGATTCCTGAGTGTGCGCAATTTGAAGGTAATACATCTGGTGTTGAGCAGCATTACCCTCAGTGTCATGTACTCTGTAATGTCTATGGAGGTGGGTCTGTCTTTTGAGCCCCACTTAAATAAGGCAGTATGGTGACAGCAAGTGCCTTAGCCAGTATTCAAAAGTCCAAGCGTGACAGGTGCAAGCTGTCCATAGGGAAGCTACGTGGCATGTCGAGCATGTCACCCCAGGCTGACAGACACTGTATCCCCTTTGAATAACACCAATATGTTAGCCAACTGTTAAATGTGATCAGTTTGTTGGTATACTGAGACATCATACTTGGTGAGTGTAAGATGCTAGACAAAGTCAGGGTCATACTAGCCTGGGCTACATGATCAGAGAGTTCCTCCATGTATCATGTCATGTGGTCCAGAGAGGAACGTCTGAGCTTGTACGCACCAGCATGGACAATGATGGAGCCAGTCTTGGACTTGCTTTGGAGTGACCTGAGTGCATGTGTTATGTGGCGGATCCAGGCACCTGAGAGACAGCTCAAAGTGACTATTCCCTTGTTTGGCCTGGTGAGTGGGACGTCAGTGTGTATGACATTAAGTGTCACCTATTACAAGTGTATCAGGTGTGTTGTTTAGCCCAAAGGGCAGTGACTGTGTGGCACACTGACATTGTGAACTATGTGATATCTGGGTATTGTACTGGGGTAGCAGTTGTTTGTGTGTCTGCTTTGGAGGTCTCTGCTGCTTAGGCAGAGTGTGCGTAGAGCCTCCGAGTATGTGTATGTGTGATAATGTGGTTTGATTGCTGTCACTATCGGTGCATGTGAGACTGATATGTGGTGTGTGTGGTCACCTTCACCACCTGATAGACTATGCCAGTCATGGATCGAGAGAGCTCAGCCTCCTGTATGTCAATATTGTTGCATCTCTCACATATATTTGAGTGTGTTGGGAGGAGGAGAGGGTTGTCTCTGTACATGACACAGATGTGACATTGTGTCATAACCACAATATTCACTAGCTGGACTGGAGAGTACACACGAAACCGAACTCTGGACATGCCAGTATATTATGATGACATACTCTGTAGCCTGATCACAAAGGATCAGTAGGGTGTTAAGTGTGTAAAAGAGTATAACCGGGATTAGTGCTCAGGTTTGTTGGTGTTTTATAAAGTGTAGCTGAGAAGGAGTCCAGACTGAGAATCATGACATGTCCTTCAGCTATGTCATAAATAGTAATGTACACTCATATATGTCCTGAGTCAGGGCCAACTGTACCTTACCGACAATGCCGACATCCTGTCAGACAGGCCCATATATACATACCCACCTCCCACTGACGACAGTCCCTGACATCATACCAAGAGATATCATGTGTAGAATGGCTGACCAGCTCCCCCCAAAGCCAAAAGCATGGCAGCAATTGGATTACATTGTTTCCCAATATGTGTCATGCATGCACTATAGAACAAACAGACCCTGCACCTGAACAGTCTGTTGAGCCTCACCCACTCCACAGGGTCTGGAACTGTCTAATGTGTTATAGCAACGTATGGCACTCCCCACAAGTGTGGGTGCACAACACACCATGGGAAGTATAGTCCAGTAAGCCTATAAAGTCTGATCTGCAAGGCCATGGAGTGCATCATGGCTGAAGTCATAAACAGAGCTATTGGAAGCTGACAAACATACAACCCTACCAACTGTGGTATGTTCATGTGCAGATCATGGTTCCCAAACATGCTACACCATTTGCAAGGCAGCCACCCAGGACATACATCACTGAACAGAGCTACACATGTCCCACATAGACTTTGAATAGCTCTTCATCAACATCACAGACACATGTCGTATCCACAAAACCAACAATCTGTGCATAGATATGTGTTGACATATGAAGGGATGTCAATGTGTCCACAGATAGATCACACAAGGTGAGACTCACAGGGTCCTGTTCAAGCTGTTGATACCTGACGACCCACATGGATCATTCCTGGGATTGCATAAAAGAAAGTGCACACACATTACCATGTCCAGTCTAATGATGTCAGCGTCCTACAAATATTCAAGGAGAAGAAAAACCACCCAATAAAGCATATAGTGCACCGTGTTAATGCGTATCTCTGTAATATATTAACATAATTCGATAGGGGTTTGAATCCTACAAACGCTGATAGTGGGGGTGTGTGTGATGTCCTTTGAGCGAAGTAGCCTTTTTGGAGACTGGGAAAACACATTAAAAGAGGTACAGCCCTCTTTGGAATGTCTGACGATGTCAGCATCCTACAAATATTCAAGGAGAACAAAAACCACTTACTAAAGCATGTAGCACGCTGTGTTAATGCGTATCTCCCTAGTATCATAACATAGTTAGATAGGGGTTTGAATCTTACAAATTCTGATAGCAGGTGTGTGATGTCCTTTGAGAGGAGTAGTCTTTTTGGAGACTGTGAAAACACATTAAAAGAGCTACATCCCTCTTTGGAATGTCTGACGATGTCAGCATCCTACAAATATTCAAGGAGAATAGAAGCCACTCACTAACGCATATAGCGTGCTGTGTTAATACATATCTTTCTAGTATCATAACATAGTTAGATAGGGGTTTGAATCCTGCCAATGCTGATAGTGTGTGGGGGGGGGGTGCATGTATGTGTATGATGTCATTTGAGAGGAGTAGCCTTTTTGGAGACTGGGAAAACACATTAAAAGAGGCACATCCCTCTTTGGAATGTCTGATGATGTCAGCATCCTACAAATATATCAGGAGAACAGAAATCGCCAAGTAAAGCATATAGCGTGCTGTGTTATTGCGTATCTTTCTAGTATCATAACATAGTTAGGTAGGAGTTTGAATCCTGCAAATGCTGTTAGTTTGTATAATTTCCTTTGAGAGGAGTAGCCTTTTTGGAGACTGGGAAAACACATTAAAAGAGGCACATCCCTTTTTGGAATGTCTGATGATGTCAGCATCCTACAAATATATCAGGAGAACAGAAACCATCCAATAAAGCATATAGCATGCCGTGTTAATGCGTATCTCTCTAGTATCATAATTAAGTAGGGGTTTGAATCTTGCAAACACTGATAGTGTGTGATTTCCTTTGAGAGAAGGAGACTGGGAAAACGCAATAAAAGAGGTACATCTCTCTTTGGAATGTCTGATGATGTCAGCATCCTACAAATATATCAGGAGAACAAAAACCACCCAGTAGAGCATATAGTGCACCATGTTAATGTGTATCTCTCTAATATCATACCATAGTTAGGTAGGGGTTTGAATCCTGCAAACACTGAGTGCGTCTGTGTGTGCCACCGGTGGTCAATGCAGTGTGGGTTTTGCTTTTACTATGGTATGACATATGATTAAAACAGTATGTGCATTGCACACATCGGGTAACTGCGTGGCAAATAAATATGTGTACATGTGACCTCAATCAGTACATAGGTGTGAAGCCTGCATACTACATAAATACATTTGTTTCCTTCGACAGATTGTGCCGCTGCTTCTCAGATCATAGGTCACATATGTATGTATGCGACAAGCCTGGCCACTGCAGTGATCAGTGGCCAAGGTCTTCTGTACCACACACACCCATGACATGTACTATAGAGTACTGTGAGTGAGGGTAATTGCCTGGGGTATATGTCAGACATGTTCATACACAACAACGACTGGCAGTAATGGACAGTCATTATAGGTGTACAACAGCCCTGTGGATATGCATGCAGGCCCCTAATGTGTTATGTGAAACACCGATGGACCCCACAATACCTATGGATATGTGGATACCAAGGGACAGATGACATAACACGTGTCTGTCTGTACACATTGGTACCCAACATACATGTTGAGGGCTACTGCCTATGTGGTACTGTCGGGATAGTATGTCTAGTAAATGTGGATGACTATGCCATAGTCGGCTTATGACTATACAGCATGTATTGGACAACAGGTATCTGTCTGTATGATACCCTTGTGTAGGATATGCGTCCCATCCAGGGAATGCAGTGTAGGCCAATGCATGCATTTCCAGATGTGGATGGACATATCCCTAGTGTGTTTGCATGTACCTAAGAGGGCTATATGCCACACAGGTGTGGTCCCAGGAATGTGTGGCGGTCAATACCACTGGTTACTCTTATAGTATAGTACCGGAAGGATCCAACTGTTACTGAGTTCCCTACAACTGTGTGTCATTTGTCAGGACATCATCTAATGATTGGTTATAGTCATGCTGTTGAGGTGGTGTATACTACCAGACTGCAGATCATTGACAGATATCAACAGTATCACCCACAGCATAGTGTCAATCCATGTTATACACACATGTGTACCCATGTTAGTACATATCTGTAGTAGAATGCATACTGGCCATCGAAAGATACCATGAGATGTTAACAATGTGTACAACAGGGTATGTCACACATCCCACGTGTCCACTATGCACATACATGCAGACAGTGCGCACACACCATGTTCACAGATGTGCACCTGCTATTTTGTAATGCACACATCACACACATACTGTCCACTCACTAACACATGCTGGCAACACTGTACACTTCAGCCAAGTGGCACATGGGTGGACAATATATACTCAGACCTAACACTGGTGTAAACAATGCTACAATGACTATCAGAGCTGTGATGCATAATGTCTGCTCAGATATACCTACAAGGATATCATTACACTTTCCGTTTGGCAACTTGCTACTATTGCTACACTGCTATAATGTCACCCTGTGCATCAGAACCATGTTAGCCTATTCCTGCATCAATGTTACAGATGACAGGAGGTGGCACAGGTGTCATCATATGCACAGGGTGTGTTGTTGGTTTGCCAGAGCCCGACATTGACCCATCCAATCGACATGTGTGTGTGTGTGTGTGTGTGTGTGTGTGTGTGTGTGTGTGTGTGTGTGTGTGTGTGTGTGTGTGAGGGACAACAGTACAGCATGGGCCAATGTTGATGTAATGTGTGTGTGTATGTGTGAGCCCTAGTTGTTTGGTTAATGTGTGTGTGTCTGCATGCACACAACTCCACCATGTGGCTGCCATATATGTGTGGTTGTGGGACAGCCACAGACTGTACCTGCTAGGCCATACAGATCACTGTCTCTGGCCACGGGCACGGTACCTGTGCCTGGCAGGGGTGCTACGGGCAGTATCAGGTGCCAACCCTGACTGGGTGCTATCACCAGAGGCAGAGGTATGATGACTGGACCCATGTCCCTGCTGAGACTGGCCAGTGCCACGTGCACGTGGTCTAGTAGGATGGTCAATGGACAGGCTAGTCCCAGCATTGCTGGGGCTGGTACTGCCACTACGGGAATGGCTATGATCCATGGTCCGTCCGCGACGACTGCCAGCTGATGCTGTTGCTGGCATGCATCTGCGTCGGCTTCCCATCCATCCTGCATGGTCCTGGCTCATGGATAACACATTGTGGAGGACATCTAATGTCTCCCTCCAATGGCTATCAATGACCTCGGTGTAATTCCGGATGGCACCGGCAAGGTCACAGATGCTGTCATTGATAGCAGTGTAATGGGCCCTCTGCACCCTTAGTCCCTGTTGGATGTACCGTTCCATATGTGCCTGTGCCTGCATTACAGCCCAGAACATACTGGAGGTTGTAATACCTCTGGGGGCACGTCTGCCAGGGGCAATACGACTAGTGGTGCTCCTCCGAGAACCCCTGGACATCCGCCTATGTGGTACCTTTCCAGTAATCCGGCTATGGCTGCTGTGAGGGGATGCACATGCCATGGGTACCACACTCTTCTGGTCAATGTCGACTGTATGCTGTCCCTCAGCTAAGGCCATTGGTGATGAGGGATGTATTGGCAGTATGAGTGTGTGCTTAGATGGGGTTGAACGCTGTGTACTGTCGATTGATGGACCAACGACAGACCCTGTCAGACCTTCCTGTGCCACAATACATGTCTCATCATCTCCACTATTAGTGGCAGTGACATCAGGTTCCCTGCTGCATGCAGACACCCCTAACTCAGCACCTGTGGAAGGAAGACAGGAAACACACTTCACAATCTGTACATGATGTTAGCACACATGCACACATGCACACATGCACACATGAACACATGCACACATGCACACATGCACACATGAACACAAATACACTGCTCATCACAGCACATACACACACAAACACACACACACCAGCAATCCAACACATACACAATAGTGGGTGAAGGTGGGTGACAGTATCACAAGGCAAACAGTCACCTCACACGTGTCAGCATGCAGAATATGTGTTGCTCAAGACCATGCAGTGCAAGTGTAGACGGCCCTATTTAATGACATTATACATGGCTGTGATGCATGTGTGTAGTTGTTCAGTGATTGTCTATACCCTGGAACACAATGTGTATATGGACACAACATTGCTGTGCAAGTATTATCTGGTCTGCAATGTCCTGTGCACCATCACTCAATGGTATACATACCATGGCTGCATGTGTTATCTGTGTGACACATAGATTGCCATTTCTGATTACAGTGTCTGTGTCCATAGCAAATAATAGTGGGCACAGGTGTAGCAAATGCATGCAATGTACAGACATGGGATGAGTGGTGCATGTAGACGTGAAGGAATCCAAATGCTCGACATGGCCATTGTACAGTGGTTATGGTGAGTGTGGGACATATTGCAGATATGTCAGTGCCAGCCATGACATGGCATGCTACACGACTGCAACATTAAACACCACACATACCCAATGTGTGTCATGTGACCTATACACCCAATAGCATTCCAGGACATATATGTGACTCTTTGTACAGATGACGACAGCTGTGCATATTGTGTATACTGGCATTTGTAAGCACACACACAACATGCTATGCATATTGTGTATAGGTGCATATGTTTGCACACACACAACAATGAGGTGCAAAGCAAAGACAGCTATGTGTAGTACTGTGGTCACTGTAACTGGATGGGGTGTAGTACCATGTGCCATCATCATCATCATCATGCATCTTGTGGTCACTCAGGGCTACTACTGTGTAACAGACCACGGCCTAGCATGCTGTACCTGAACTGCAGTGCCGTGGCTATGTTCACTATTACACAGCCACTTTGTACATGGGTGTATGAGGTGCCCAATAGGAAGCATTGCCTAACATGACTGTGTTATGTGTTGAAGAGTGTTGCACAGCCCCATGATAGGCCTCTACCCCTGAGGTACATCATGTGTGCATGGATGACATGTGGGATACTGAAGTGTGACCTTACAGCGGGTGTGTGGTTACGCCATATGTAGCATGTCTTTGTGTACTGAGTATGAGAAACGTGTTATGTTGTGTACAGGTGTTGCAACTATGCCTATCCAATGTGCAGTACAGAGTTGCCACAACTGTGTCTTATGCTCTGTGTATTGCATGTCAGTGAGGCAGCTACTGACATTACTGAGCTGTGCAACGTCTTACAGCAAACATGCATGGCATGCATTATGTGTAGGTGTGTTACGTGTACATGGTCTACACCTCACCTATGACATGCATATTTCATTACCAACATTGCAGTTATAACACACTCACCAGCATGGATTGGCTGCCCTGCTGTCACACTAGAGGGACCTATGAGAATATGAGAGAATTCGTCAGTGCCCACAACTGTGGCATTGCTACAGTGGGTATGCTAAACTGCAGTATAACAACAGTCAACAGTCACAGATGTGGAGATATTATTCGAAATATTAGTATTGCACAACACTAGGCAGCAGAACTGCTAAACACACAGTACACATCTCACGTAGACATACTCTAACAATACAGTTAACTGTCATCTACAGATAGGGCATGTTACCTGCTTGCTCCAGGTGGACGTGCTGGGTGGCTCCAGCCTCCATGACAACACATGTCAGAGGTTGATGTTGCTGTTGTCCAGGAGCCACCATGCTTAGGAGCAGCTCCTCCACTCTGGTGAGGGGGGAATGAATGGCCACCCCACCACCTGTGGCAAGCTGTTGTCTTTGGATATCAGATGCACGCTGCCGGACATGTCTAATTAAATCACTGCAGTGATGGCGTACCTGCTCATATGTCCGGTTATGCATGTCTATGTCATTTACCCGACGAACAAGTTCCTGCCACAGTGCAGTCCACTCCTGCTGGTGCTGGCTGCTTCTGGAGAACAGCATCATGTACTGCTGCAATAGGCTTTGCAGTATCACCTCTTCCTCATCCGCTGTGTACGATGGATTGCGTTGGTGGGCCATCTGGCTGAAAAAGATATGAACAATATGTGTGAGCAAGTCCTGTGGCACATTTTACACCTTTAACCATAGATATCACTTTACTGACATATATACCATCCTATTGTCTGTCAGAGATTACACACGTTCAATACCACTTATTGGTTCTCAGGCCACAACTAACTAACAGTGCCTGGCACACTCTATATATCACACCACTATACAACAGTACCCGACACACTGTTTGTGACACATTGCACAACCTCAAGACAGGGGTGTATATCACACCAATGCACAAACAGAGATGTCATCCATTGCAATGGATGTAAAGTACAGGTACAGTAGTACCAGTTAACCACCCTAGTCATTGATGCCATAGCCCTGCCTAACAGATGTGTACAGTTGTTACTATAGGTGGCATACTGCTGTAACAGAGTATATATGTTGCTGGATACACACGTATACCCTGTAACACACAGATGATTGCAGCCATTGTACAGGCGTAGTTACACACACATCGGACAAACATACAACACACCACTGTATGCCAACACAGATGAGCATTACCTGTGTACCATACAGTACTGTGTGCCACTACTTACACACCCTTATGCCTGAGTTTTGCCCTCTGTGCAGACTACAGGAAACACACATGACAGTGTTTCCAAGCAATGTGAACACACACCATACTGTGCTGTTTAGGCCTACAGCTTCAGGTAGTACTACAGTTCATATGGGAGTTGGATTCACCAGCAGTACCACTCACTAAGCATACATGTATTGCTATAGCCTACAATGAGACACCACATTTGTCAACAAGGAACTACATCACATCATATGCCGTACTACTATGTCTGCCTAACAGTACATTACACATCATTTGCTGTCCTCACAGCTAGGATAGAAACTACCATGTCAGATACAACTTCACACTAAGCTATCACACCTTTACAGACCTTGCACACATTCAGCGTTACACTTATTCAACCTCACATAGCAGGTATTGCATTGAGTACATGTGTGAGCGCATAGTGTCATAGGTAGGTAATATGCTGTTGGCCCTAGGGCCTACGGCAGCCTAGCCATATGCTACCTTGGCCTTTGACACACATGTACTTTGATTTCACTTGCCCCTGCCAACCAGAACCACAGAGGTGTTTCCTGGGGTGTATTACCAATCTCCCACACAATCATCAGGGGTATTTATAACAACTGCTAATGAGGAACCTTGCTTACTATTGCTAGATGGTCTATTCTGGTGTATGGCATATCTCTGAGATGGGAACCTATCCCTCCAGCATGTGCTGTTTAGTGAGCTGACAAGGTTTAGGGCCCTAGAGCTTGTATCCTAGAGGGATTGTGATATGTTGCCATGGTGGTTGTCACCCAGCTATGGGTGTGACATACCTCTGTATGTCCAGCAGAGGTCACCTCTGTGTGGCCAGTATGAAATACAGTGTAGATGTGGTTTTGTGAGTCAGTCTGCATAGGGCATCTGTTTGCGGCCAGTATTACCATTTGCGAGGTATGTCTGTGGCCTTTTCACCTGGTGTAGTTGTCATGTGAGGTACATACCACACAGGGCATTGTGATGAGTAGAGGGGAACACTGCCCTATATTTCTATAGATGACACACCTGTTGTCATGACACATACCACACAGACTGATTACAGGTGTAGTGTGGCACTGTCTTCATTAAAGCAGAGGCTACTGTCCACCTGTGTCCCATGTTCCCTTATCACACCTTCACTGTTAGGTAGATCTCTACCTATGTGGTAGTTAATGGGTACAGTGTTTTGGAAAGGAGGAATGGCACTGCAGTATCAACACTTGTCTACAGTCCATGCCTTGTCACCACACACCTGTTGCAGTACATATGACCCCGTGTCTCTCTGTCTCTCCCTCTCTCTCTATATGGATATATATATATATATATATATATATATATATATATATATATATATATATATATGCATATCTATACACATACATGTACACATCCATTGCTGTACACATAGATGTACATATAGGCACATGTACAGTCCACTTTTCATGGTGGGGATATCACTTATGCGACAGTTGTGGGATGTACAGTTATGTGATTATATTGCACAGTGTTGTGCAGAATGCATGTTGGTTTCCTTAGCCCATGTAGCATTAGCAGGCCTCACTGGCTGTAACACAGCAGATCTGACAAATCAGTCCCACAGCATTTAACCACCACATGACATATATCAGCACTGCAGGCTGTTTTCTAGGCCACACACTACGACCTACATAGATATATGCACATATCAACCTCCAATGACAGATATCTGTCCACCCTTTACTAACAGTTGCAGTATGTCCCTTGCCCTATGCACATGTGCAGATACAGATAGATACATACTGCTGCCAAACATGGATGATTTGCAGTGTGTAGAGTACTCTTCAGGAAATTCTACTACATGCCAACACATACATGTGAGTTACATACCTTACCTTTGTATTTCCCTGCTCTGTGTGTTATGGTTTTGTAGGTTTTTATTTTTATTTTATTTTTTTTGGTTGTTTGTTTTGGGTTTTCCCCCCTCTATTTCAGTTTATGTCTCAGTTTTTATCTCTGTTGTGTCTCTGTCTCTGTCTGTGTCTGTGTCCGTGTCTCTCTCTCTCTCACTGTCTATCTCCCAGCACCTGCAATGATATAATTGCATGTGTGGACTGCAGGTACAGCCTGCATTTCTAGGTATCTGCACTTGTGCATGTGACAGCCTCTGCACCAATTGCTGCCCACCATTCAGTAATTGCATGCAGCCTGCTGTGTGGTGATTGCATTACTCACTGTGATTGCAGCCCCCTGCTATAAAATGCTAGGTTAGATAGGCATAGCCCTTTCAGCTTTCCAAGGTGGGGCCCATGCTTGTTTGCTCTGGACACAGTTGTGTCAGTCAGAAGGTTGGTATATGTCTCTTATCTGAAGCTAGGGTTGTAGCCAGTTATATGCATGTTGTACTCAAACCTGAATGTTGCTGCTTCCAGTACACACTTCTCAGTGTAGACATGTACTCTCCCCTCCAAATGCTAACACAGGATACATGGGAGTATGTACTTTATTTCTGACTTACACAATTAACTGCCATACAAATGTGGTTATTGCACTGTATTCCTGTGGCACATGCAGTGTTTGTGAACTGCTATACTGTAATTATTACGTTACTCACTTCTGAACAGTTTGTGGTTTGTTTGTGTTGACATTAGCACAAGCTGCTCAACACAACTGGACATAGTTCACTACTGAGTATGCCTACCTACATCCTGGTTTTTGCCTGAATACACAGGTGTGTTGTACCTTTGGGTAGGGGTGCAGAACTGCAAAGATCATTTTTTTATTATCATGTGAGGTTTATCTTACTGAACATACAGAGTTGATGTGTACCTCTTAGTCTATCAAGGCAAGTAGTCTGTCTGTGTAGCTCACACCTGTGGGCATATCCAGATGGTAGCTAGAGTTTAGCCTATTATACTTTGTCTGTGCACCACACCAGTCTTTTCAGCAGTGGCACATTGGCATTGTCACAGCTGTTTGCTAGCAGTACATGGCTACATCCTGTGATATTTCTGTGTTGTACTCCTACATAAGGGCATGCTTGTGGAACTCCTTCCAAAGCTATTTGCAGAGTGTGTAACAGCAGTAATGCTGATATGCCTGTGTGTTTCTGCCTCTGCCAGGCCTCAGATACTCTCAGGTATATATTTGAACAGCCTCAGTGAAAGGTACATATAAGTGAGATACACCTGCAATATATTACTGACATATTGCAGTTGAGACTTTCTTGGGAATCAGAGCATATGTATAAGTACACCTTTTCTGATGTGCAAGCAATGTCTACTCTGACCTATTGACATTATTCACTACGTGTGATTCCACACTTGTCTGCCTACAGTTAGTACTTTTCAGAGTAATTCAGTGGGGCACAGCTAACATTGGTTTACAAATCAGGGACATCCCTGTAAAGCAGTCACAGTTAGGGAGTCTGGCCTCTGCCCTATTCAACTTTGCCAGTATTTATCCTGGTCTGGTACTGTGTGGTGTTTGTAAGGTGCTACTGTAACATTATTCCCTGCTAGGATGTCTGGTTCTCCTTTCACAGTCATGTCATGCAATTCCACAACAACTGCTGGTAAAGACCCACAGAACAGGATTTGTGTTATACCATTCCTAATTTCCATTTACATTCCCTCATTGTAATGCATGATATATTTATTTCAGAACCAAGTGTTTTGTATATCGGCTGTGGCTTAGTGGTAATTCATGCAGTCTATTGTGTCAATGGTCTGGGGTTTGAGACTGGCAGAGGTTTTTTATTTTGCTGCTCAGCAGAACAAGGGCCCTGCCATAGTGTGACTAAGGCACTTTTAAGCAGTTGTAAGCAGGATTGCGTGGGTTTGCGCGATGCTTAGCTAAGCGCATACATGCGCACACTCGCTTAAACCCACTTAGTACTGCTTAAAAGTGCTTACTCCTGCTAACCCCCACGCTAATTTCTTTGAAAGAAAAGAAAATGGGGAGATAGGAAAGTGGTGAAAAAGGGGGCACAAAGAGGGACAGACAGTAGGTAAACAAGCTTGGGATGTGCAGGACGGTTGTAGGGAAGGTCCATAGCTGCCCATTTCTTTACCAGCAACAGCTGTGCATATGCAATAAATTTGGAGTGATATTTGAAACCTTCCACCCCTGGGAGAGGGGTGAGGACAACAAAGTATGTTGTACTGCCAATTATAATTATCAGTTTACATGTCCAATGGACATGTGTGCGAAATGGGCAGCTATGTATGGGGTGTAATTTTTTTGTGGGTACAGAGTGCCCTTTTTGTTTTTTTGTTTTTTTTTCAGGTGAGAGTGGGAAGTGAGGTAGAGGAAGTAGGTATGTCTGGGGAGGTAGGTTGGGGAGGTAAACAGACAAGACAGACAAGATGCATACAGGGGCGGTGTATGACACATGGGGTGGGTGAATACAATTGATGGTGTCAGATGTTTGGAAATCGCAAGCCCATGAGCCCACAGATGGTAACAGTGGAACTGAGATCCCCACCCATGGGCAGTCACCACTGCACCTTCACAGCCCTGAGGGTGGCTGTGCTGGGGGGCACGTAGGATGGGCAGGCTCACCCATGAGATGCGCCACTCTTGCCTCGAGCTGGCGTAGGGGATCAGCGACTGAACGCTGGATCACCCTACGCACCACAACCCAGACCCTTCGAAGGGTGACAGGTGGCTCTTCTTCGCCCACGCTTGCATGGGGTGACAAGCCCCATCCCCTGCAGCGCTTCCACCCGAAGGTGGCACAGGACCAATGGAGGAGGGGAATCTGGGCTGGGCACCGGACCTGCTGGTGCCAGGTGCACTTGCCAATGAGGAGGGACAGGTGGGTCCGCTGGGACCGACCTTCCCATACGTTCTGTGAGTAGGTGTGTTTAATTACAACATAAACAACAGCATTCCAGATTAGTTGTAACAGCATGCAGTAATAATATTCCCATTAACCCAACACACCAAGGTTCCAACAGTTGAACAGCAAGCATAACACATGCATATATTGAACCACAGTGGATATTCCAACAGCATGCAGGGATGTTTGGTAGCAGCAGGCCACCATGATTGTGGTGTTTAAACAGGGCACATGCATCAATGTGAATGCAAATATTTTTAGAACAATAGGACATATGTCCCAACAAATATTTAAGATTACAAATACCCATTGAGGTGTGGAATTGCATGAATGTTTTGCACATACATTAGGGTGTAGAAAAAAACCCTGGTTAACATCTTATAATTACCTTTTAGTCTACACTACTTTCCTAGTGACTGCAGGTGTATATCCCCTACATGTATTATTACACTTGCCACCATACATTAGGTTGTGTAATGGGTTTGGCTAGTTCAATATATGCCTGACCTATATCTGGCATACTAACTGTCCAGGATGCAGATGTTACTGCTACATATTTCTTGATTGCACTTCTATTTCTTTATCTACATATCTGGGATGGTTTCACATGACATTTTCACTTTGATTTGTACAGAACCCTGCATTTGTTGGCACACACTCACATTTCTGGGGAAAAAATAATATGCTACATGTGTGCCAGATTTATTTATGCATGCCATCCAGTAACTGACTGTTGCGGAATGTATATATGCTTCACAGCTACTAGCACTTCCATCACCCACTTTATATGGGACTGCACAACTCTGGGTTGCCAGCACTTTTTCAAACAGTACTATTTGTATAATGCAAGGGTACAACAATATTTCAAACGCTGTGACACAGACACACTCCGGGTTTTAGACCTTTATTAATGACATTACACACTTTTCCACAAGCTCACTCCTTTATTTGTTTTAACGGTGCATATGGCAGACATGTTCAAGACATATTATACCTTTATTAATAGGTTAGAGCACTCTTTTTTCAGGCTCACTCACTTATTTTATATGACAGTGCCTGCAGAGAGATGTTACCTTTCTTAATGGGTTACTACACTCTTTTTCTGCCTCTCTGATGTTTTTATCTGACAGTACATGCAGAGGACTTATTCAGGCAATTTTATGGCTGTATTATTGGACTACAACACTTTCTTTCATACTCTCTCCCATATTTTATATAACAATACATGCAGAATAATCACTAACCTGCCTGGTGGCGCAGCCTTAGCAGCCTATCAGCATAGGCTTGCTGATTTGCAGCACGGTCACCTGCAGCTGTAAAGTAAATGAAGGGATATTGAGACATACCTATCCATTATACATACTCAATTATCAAATCTTACATACTGCATTCCATGGCTACATACTCAGTTGTGGGGCATCCTGCATCCCACTGGCCTCCTGTATCCATTGGTTCAGGCAGTCCTGCTTCCGTCTGTTCAGGTCTGCATGGTGGTGATGGACCTGCTCACCAGTCCGAGGAATGCCTGTGGTACTGGTGAGGTCATGAGCTAACCGGTTCCAAGCCTCTGCCTTGTACTCCGTCCCTTGGAACTGGCCCTGCAGGAGTCTTGACTCATGACAGTGGACAAGGAGCCAAACCATGCATTTCTACTCCTCAATGCCCCAACGTTGCACTCAGAAGCTTGTTCCCTCTCCGACACCAGCCATTCTAACTGCAGATGTGAGCTACAATCAGTTATGGTGTGTATTCCCACCTATGGGGCTTAAATATGCCGCATTTCCCGCACTTTTTTGTGATTGGCCATTTTTTAAAATTCTCGGCTGACTGCAGACCTGCTTAGTAATGGTTAAACTACCATTAGTAAGTATATGTATGTTAACAGTGGCTGTTTCCCCTAAGTTGTCATGGCTTAGTGGTTCTGTACTTTGCTTGTTTGGGTTTGAACCTTGTCATTCATTTTATTTTCATACTGTCCAGACAGGCTAGGGGGTGTGGCTGCATTTAAGCAACTTTGCTCTACGTTGCTCCTCGGTGCCCTATGGTGCCCTGGTTGGCATGGCACGCACGTCCGCTCAAACACATTGCGCTGGTTAAAGTGCTATTTTGATATGGGCACCTCTATTGCGCTGGGTTAACCGTTATTAACCTATGGGCAACTCTATTGCTCTGGGTGAAGTGCTGTTTAACTGCAGGCAATTATATATCAGGATCATTTAAAATATTTATTTTGTTCACTGATACATTGGCCATTTCACTGCGTTTTAGTACTATTTACACATATTTGTCTGGTATTATTTCATATACTGATTTAAAAATAAACATGAGGGGGAGTGCTGGGACTCGAACCGTGAATGCCTCTTTTTTGTGCAAACGCTCTACCATTACGCTATTGCGATTTGGTGTGATTTGCATAAACTTTCTTTCTTATGCTCTTCCATGTCAGAATTGCTAACTCTTGCTAAGCAATGGGCACACCCGTGCACACACACGCAAATACGGGCAGCTATTTTGGGAATTTAAAAAAATTTATTTAATGTTTTGCTTTTTATAACTGTGATGGGGGCTTACAATATCAGGGAGTGTGATGTTGGGTGCAGGGACATTTGAGCGGACTCACTCTTGTGTATTTGCTTTTACTTTTCAAACACTTGCAGGGGCGTGGACATTTAGACTGCTCGGCAGTCGGACACGCCCCCTGCTATCTTACACGGTCCGTGTATGACTTACGGTTAAGTCAGCATGCCCTCATGCATATTCATGGCACGCTGACGTCATACTGTTCAACTGCAGCCTCCGAGTAAGACTTATTAAGTCTTACATGGAGAATTCATTAATCCGGGGGAATGTGTTGGAGAAAAACCTATTGTGGTCTATAGGAAGGGTCAATCTCTTAAAAATATGTTTGAAAGTGGTGGCCATTCACAAGTGAAGGGTTATATGAACGACTGTGGCCTGTGTAGTTATTGTGAGTATATAATAGAAGAGTCGTCTTTCAATATAAATGTGGTAAAAGTTACTTTGAAGAAAAAGTGTAGTTGTTACACTGACAAAGTTGTGTATTGTGCTTTCAGTTGTAAATGTCCCTGTTTCTATATTGGGAAGACAGAGAGGAAATTAAAAAATTGTATTTATGAACACCTTAGGGATATTAGACTGAAAAAGGAATCAAATGCCTTAGCAAAACATTGCAATGAAATACCTGGACACATTTTTAAACTCACTGTGGTTGAGCCCTTACAGAATGACCCAAGAGGTGGACCATGGCCTTTGTATCTGGAGAGAAATGAAGCCCTATGGCAACTTAGGACTAATGCAACCCAGTGGCCAGGTTTGAATGAGGCTTTTTCAATTACCTGTTTTTTTTTTTAATTAAAAGCACTAGATAGATAATGGACATGAAATTTATTTTATTTTATAGCCATTTAATCCACTAATTAGTTATTTATGTATTTATCTATTATTCTTTTATTATGTATCATGCACATTTTTATTGAATATATGTGGGCTTTTAATAATAATAAGTATTGCTTGTTTTATGGGTTTAGGTTTTTAGATGTGGTATTATTAATTATATAATTATAAATTTATATTATATTTATTTATATATATATTAGTACATAAGATATATGTGTGGTTGAATGTCTCTCATGTTTAATTTATTTTATTTTAATGAATATAAAGATTTTAGGTTTTACACATTTTCTATATCTTATATGAAAGGAGGCTCTTTGAATACATGCTAGGTGCTTTTATATATATTTCCTATTGTGCATAGGTTGTATACCTACTGGGCGTTAATGTGAACTTATGTAATCATGGTTTGTATGTATTATTCATGATTACAGAGCTGTGATTGGTCTATTTTTGTGTTATGGGCTATTTAAATTGATTGCTTAACAGACTAGTTTTCATCTTGATAAAGTATACGAATTCAGAGATGAAAGCGCTTGTTTTCATTGACTATTTGCTGATTTTTTATTTTATTGATTATTAAAGTGTTAAAACATATTTATTTGGACTTTTGGACTTTTTTTGTATTTGAACTCCTTTTCTAGACTGTAGTAGAACTACCAAGTCATAGTTTGGTTCCAGGTGAGCTCTAAGCAAATATTAGTCATTCAGTAATCAGCAATGACTCAGCAGCTCATTTTGTTAAATGCTCTGTAAATAGAACATTCTGTCACACACAGTCTGGGATTCAATTCCAGTGATATCTAGCAGTAAATATTACAGTAGCAGCCACATAATGCTCACACTTTCTCTCTCCACAGAAACTACAGGCAAATGGGTGAGGTAGCCCATATTATCAGTAGATAATTGTCTGTTTGGATGTCACAGACTGTTAAAATTGATAGCAAGAATGCATTCATCAGCAACGTTGAGTCAGAAATAAAATGTGAAATCCCAGTATGGCTATATTCCTGGAATATCTGTTAAAAGTTGCTGCAGGCCATTAATACATTCTGTGCAGATGTTCCCTGCAGTCAGTGCTATTGGTTCTATTCCCATGCCTGCCAACCAAGGCATGACAGCTGTTTAGTGTCTGTACTGTACACATGCATGTCTCTTAAGTGTCACGATTTCATGTACTATAATCTATAATCAGTAATCCGTCTGTCACAGCATTACCATGGAAATAATTACCTGGATTGCAAATTATTGCCAAATTAGCCCACAAAACCCCTTGGCAGATATATGTCCACCTGATGTGCAAGTGTTCTGTATAGCTGTGTACCTGCAGTTGCTACTGCTTGGACCATAGTGTCCCTTGCAAACAGGGTTGCCAGACGTCCCTATTTGGGCAGGACTGTCCCGAGATCAGCAGCCTGATCCTGAGTCCCGCCCTGCCGGTCTAAATCCCGGCCAGCCTCCGCTTTGTTTGTTTTTTTTGTTTTTTTTTTTATTGTCCCATATACCTGGCATACGGGCCAATCAAAAATTGCTAAACACGGAGCTTTTTGTGTTCCGCATTAAACACGAAGTTTGTGTTTTGATTGGCCCATATGCCGGTATATGAGCCAATCAAAAATCGCTAAACACGGAGCTACTTGTGTTGAATGCGGAACTGCAATGCATTAAACACGAGAAGCTCCGTGTTTAGTGCAGAGCTACTGAGCGAGCTCAGTTCTTTAATGTGGAACTGTGTTCCGCATTAAAGACCTTTTTTTTTTTTGGTCTTCACTTGCCGTGAAGCCCTTTTTTTTTTTTTTTTTTTTTTTTATTTGGTCTTCACTTTCCGTGAGAGACCTTCTATTTTTTTGTCCCTACCTGGGGGGCTGGAAATCTGGCAACCCTGCTTGCAAATAACTTGAGAGGTATGTACGTGCTACATCAGCTATAGAAGACTTGTAGTCACTCTACACAAAGAAAATACAGACCTGTAGAGTAGATATTAGTGCTGTTGTCAGGGATATAACCTGCAATGTCACTAACGGACTGTTTTTCTCTCTCTTATCACCCTTTATCTTCATTTATTTATTATTGTTATTCATTGGTTATGGTTTACTATTGACATATTTTGTTACATTAATTGTATTTTGGGACATAAAACAGCAAAACAGGAGGGCGATGCCTGAAAAAAGTAAACCACTGGAGTACAACAAGTGAAAATGAACAAACAAATTCTTCTCCAAGTAGTCCACAGCAGATGTAAAACACAAATTTTAATGACAGAATAAAATACAGATAAGTGCTTTCGCAATAAGCTTCATCAGATCTAAAATGCATTTCAAAACTACAATCTTAAAAGTGCAAAAGCAGTTACAATCAACAAATCAGAACAAAGTGCATCCAATATTATTAGCTGCCATAGTAACTACACAAATATATATTTAAAGCTACAAGCACTCTATATCACATAAAACCATGTATGGTGTGCAAAATCAAAATAGATATGAGTACAAACATCTCAAAGAACACACACACACACACATATATATATATATATATATATATATATATATATATATATATAAAATGCATAAATACTAAATAAAATATATCTAATAAAACTAACATAACAGGGAAATGTACATACAGCTTACTTCTTTTTCAAACGTTTTGCTCTTAAAGTAGGTTGTAGAGATATGCTGTCATTCAACCCAGGGTAATAGTGTGCTTGCAGTAAAAAAATCCACTTAAGTTCTTCCTGATAAGTTCTGTTCACAAGGCATCCCTTATTGATGTTATCATAAATTAATTCTAGTGCTACACACCTAAAAGAATGTTCCTTGCCTGTGTTTATCATGTGTTTTGCCAGTGCACTGTAGCGCATACCCCTACGTGCACAGTATAAATGGTCACAAATGCGCTCTTATAGGCACCTATTCATTTTGCCTAAATAGACTGAACAACTACCATTACATAATGCAAGATAGACTAGATCCTTGGAATTACAGTCAGCTGAGGGCAGATGTGTAAACCTGCCTGTTATTGTTGGGATGTATGAAGGATGCAGACACATCAATATACATACAATAGGAGCAGTTATTACATCTCCTCATCCCATAACCCTATGTAGTCCTTTTTAGTTGGTTGGTTGATTTGGGATAACATAAGTTATGTTTTAAAGATTTCTTGTTCTTGTATTCAAAAGTTGGTTTATTACCAACAATCCTCTGTATGTCCTGATCTGTGTGTAATAGTTTCCAGTGTTTATAAATAATACCCCTAATTTTCTTATCATCACTAGAGTATGTTAACCCAAAGAAGATCGTACTTCCTTGGTCATTCCTATTATATTTGGATGTGGTATCAACACATCCAAGTGCTGTCGAAAAGTATGGTCTCCCAGTATTTACCCTATCAGCCCTAACAGTATCATATATTCTATCAATCTCTTTGGCATCATAGCCCCTAGAGATAAAATCAGTCTTCATTTTCAAGAGCCCTCTCTCAAAGTCCTTATTCCTGTTGTGCAAATGGCTAGTATGCAGGCCTTGGCCTTTTAATGTGTTTTTAAAAATATGTCATGGATGCATACTCTTTTGACGTACATAGCTGGGCCTATAACATTCTTTCCTGTATAAATGAGTGTATAAAGTACCATCTGTATGCATATGCAGTGTGATATCTAAAAATTGATAGATGTATCAGAAAATACATGAGAAAATTTAAGGAATATCGTCCTTAAGTTCAACATGGAAACATACTGTTGTAGTTCAGTGGGGGAACTCTTCCAAGAAAGGAAGAGGTCATCAGCAAAATGACAGTAAAATAATACATTTTGCTGATGTAAATCAAATTTGTACATAATGTCCTCTTCCCAAGCTACAATGACTAAACTGGCATAACCATTAGCACACGAGGTGCCCATGGCCACGCCAGAAGTCTGAAAGTAATATTGGTCATCAAATGTGAATACGTTGAACTCAAAAACAATCTCCAATAATAGACAAAGAAAATCTGTGTGTGTTTCATCATCTATACCACTCTTCAAAAGTACTCGCTTAACCATCTGTATTCCCTCCATATTTGGTATGCATGTGAAAAGAGAATTCACATCTAAAGTGACCAAATAGTCTGGTATATGATCCATTTTTTCATCAACAAAGTTATAAAATTCTTGTAAGAAATGTTTACTGTCTATTAACACTGAAGTGCACATGGAAAGAACTGGTTTCAATTGTTTATCAAGATAAATAGATAGGGGCTCGATTGCCCACCCTGCTACAGCCACTATGGGTCAAAAAGGGGGGTTCAAGGGATCCTTATGAACCTTAGGCAGTCCATTTAGGGCTGGTACCCTGGGATATTCAACTATAAAATAACCAAGCAAGGCCTTGTCAAGTGTGTTGCTCAAAAAACAATCCCTTAATGTTCTAATAATCTCATCTTGCATCCTTACTACCTCAGTGTATTCAATTAATTTATATACATTAACATCAGACAACATGGCTAACATACTTCTAAAATAGTATACTCTGTCCATTATCACAATTAAGCCACACTTATCGGCTGGCCTAATGACAATACTGCCCTTACGTTCTAGGTCATAAAGCACTTGTTGTTCTCATTTAGATAAATTTACAAAACCTTTCTGTCTGTTAGAATTGTTTAACAATGTATAAATATCATTCTCACATTGTTTAACAAATATATCCAAAACTGGATGCTGAGGAGGTGTAAAACTGCTTGGTTTTCTAAACATAAAACTACTACCACTAACTTCAGTCACCATACAACAACTTTAAAGACACATTTCTAGTAAATGCTCTTAATTCAGTTAATGTTTCTGCTATATTAGCAGACTGTGCAGGAATAAAAGATAAGCCTTTATTCAGCACTTCCTCTTCTGCAGGAGAAAGTGCTGTTGCTGAAATGTTCCAAACTAAATTTGACTTTAAGTCACCTGCTTACACATACTGGTTAGAGTATTCATGGTTCCTTCTTGGGTTTGTGCCCTCCTTTTGTTCCTTTGTCTGTAGTCCATTCCCTCGATGGATCGCTTCCTGTTCTGTGGAAAAGGGAGTGGAAAATTAGAAAACGACTGTACTGCTGGTTGGAAAGAACTATTTGCAGTTGCTGGTTGCTGCTGTGGGATTTAGGTCTCACTACTACTTCAGGTTCAATGTTTATTCCTTCTTGTGGTGTATTGTATACTGAGCACTGCTCCACAGTGATGGTGTCAGCTGCCAAAATGGGCGTGTCTACTGTTGAGGACATCTGCATCATCAACGGCAAGGGGCGTGATACTGGTTGCCTTGCTTCACTATTGCTAATTATATTAACCTGCTCAGTATTTGAATTGCTGGTGAAACTTCTTTCCTGTTGTGTTTTCAGCCACGTAAACACAAAATTGTTGGCAAAGTCATTTAAATCTCTGGAAAGCTTCTTTTTCTTCTGTGCAAGAAGCTTCCATTCAAAAATGCATACACTGTCTATTATTTCGCTTAATAACACATCAACAGAATCAACAAGGTATTTGTTATAAGCTTCTTCCTGTTGATGCTGAATATTAGTCACTAATTCCTTTTCAAGAGGTAAGAAATAGTCAATAAGAAGGTGCATGTACGCAAAACTTGTGCTAGTGTTAATTTTTTACACTCAGCAAGCAGTTGGGGATATTGCTCTTCATATGTGGGCATCAACAAAACTCTTAGCCCATGAGGAATAATTTTATATTTAGAACAGGCTTCTAAGTGAAACCATTGACATTGTAGACATTTTAACCTATACAGGTAATTTTCTACACTTCTCAAATGTTCACGTAACAGTTTGGTTTCATTTACTTTTTCTTCATTGCCCATATTCCTTCTGATGATTTCATCTATGAGTAGTGGATTAACATCATCCTTCAGAAAAGTAGATACACGTGTCGGCATATCTCTCCATTGTTCATGTGGAGTAAAGCCCAGTTCTATTTCAATATCACCATCAGCTATGTCCTTCTCAGGCAGCAAAACAGCAGAATAAAACAACAAAACAGGAGAGTGATGCCTGAAGAAAGTAAACCACTGGAGTGTAGCAAGTGAAAATGAACAAAGAAAATTCTTCTCCAAGTAGTCCACAGCAGATGTAAAACATAAGTTTTAATGACAGAATAAAATACAGATAAGCGCTTTCACAATAAGCTTCATCAGATTTAAAATGCATTTCAAAACTACAAAAAGTGCAAATGCATTCACAATCAACAAATCAGAACAAAATGCATCCAGTATTATTAGCTGCCATAGTAACTACACAAATATATGTTTAAAGCTACAACCACTCTATGTCACATAAAACCATATATGGTGTGCAAAATCAAAGTAGGTATGAGTATCAACATCTCAAAGAACACACACACACACACACACACACATATATATATATATATATATATATATATATACACAAATGCATAAATACTAAATAAAATATATCTGATAAAACTAACATAACAGGGAAATGTACATACAGCTTATTTCTTTTTCAAAGGTCTTGCTCTTAAAGTAGGTTGTAGAGATATGCTGTCATTCAACCCAGGGTAATAGTGTGCTTGTAGTAAAAAAATCCACTTAAGTTCTGCCTGATAAGTTCTGTTCACAAGGTCTTCCTTATTAATGTTATCATAAAATAATTCTAGTCCTACAAACATAAAAGAATGTTCCTTGCCTGTGTTTATCATATGTTTTGCCAGTGCACTGTAGCTCATACCCCTACTTGCACAGTATAAATGGTCACAAATGCGCTCTCGTAGGTGCCTATTCATTTTCTCTACATAGAATGAGCAACAACCATTACATAATGCAAGATAGACTAGATCCCTGGAATTACAGTCAGCTGAGGGCAGATGTGAAAACTCCCTGTTATTGTTAGGATGTATGAAGGACCCAGGGAAATCAATATACACCAATTTAGTCATGGTAGCTTGAGAAGAGGGCATTATGTATAAATTTGATTTACATCAGCAAAATGTCTTATTTTACCATTGTTTTGTTGATGACTACTTCTTTTTTTGGAAGGGTTCCCCCACTGAACTACAACAGTATGTTTCCATGTTGAACTCAAGCACCATATTCCTTAAATTTTCTCATGTATTTTCTGAGACATCTAGCAATTTTGTAAATATCACACTGTATATGAATACAGATGGTACTTTCTACACTCAGTTATACAGGAAAGAATGTTATAGGCCTACCTATGTACATCGAAAGAGTATGCATCCATGACATATTTTTAAAATCACATTAAAAGGCCTGCATACTAGCCATTTACACAACAGGAATGAGGACTTTGAGAGAGGGCTCTTGAAACTGAAGACTGATTTTATCTCTAGGGGCTACAATGCCAAAGAGATTGATAGAATATATGATACTGTTAGGGCTGGTAGGGTAAATACTGGGAGACCATACTTTTGAACAGCACTTGGATGTGTTGATACCACATCCAAATATAATAGGAATGACCAAGGAAGTACAATCTTCTTTGGGTTAACATACTATAGTGATGATAAGAAAATTAGAGATATTATTTATAAACACTGGACACTATTACACACAGATCAGGACATACATAGGACTGTTGGTGATAAACCAGCTTTTGGATACAAGAACAAGAAATCATTAAAACATAAGTTATGTTATCCTAAATCAACCAACCAACTAAATAAGACTACATTGGGTTATGGGATGAGGAGATGTAATAACTGCTACTACTGCATGTATATTGATGTGTCTGGGTCCTTCATACATCCCAACAATAACAGGGAGTTTTCACATATGCCCTCAGCTGACTGTAATTCCAAGGATCTAGTCTATCTTGCATTATGTAAAGGTTGTTGTTCGTTCTATGTAGGCAAAACGAATAGGTGCCTAGGAGAGCACATTCATGACCATTTATACTGTGCACGTAGGGGTATGAGCTACAGTGCACTGGCAAAACACATGATAAACACAGGCATGGAACATTCTTTTAGGTTTGTAGCACTAGAATTAATTTATGATAACACCAATAAGGGAGACCTTGTGAACAGAACTTATCAGGCAGAACTTAAGTGGATTTTTTTACAAGCAAACTATTACCCTGGGTTGAATGACAGCATAATTATACAACCTACTTTAAGAGCAAGACATTTGAAAAAGAAGTAAGCTGTATGTACATATCCCTTTTATGTTAGTTTTTTCAGTTATATTTTATTTAGTATTTATGTATATATATATATATATATATATATATATATATATATATATATATATATATGTATATGTATGTTATTTGACATGTTTATACTCATATCTATTTTGATTTTGCACACCATATATGGTTTTATGTGATATAGAGTGCTTGTAGCCTTAAACATATATTTGTGTAGTTACTATGGCAGCTAATAATACTGGATGCACTTTGTTCTGATTTATTGATTGTGAATGCATTTGCACTTTTAAGATTGTAGTTTTGAAATGCATTTTAGATCTGATGAAGCTTATTGCGAAAGCGCTTATCTGTATTTCATTCTGTCATTAAAACTTGTGTTTTACATCTGCTGTGGACTACTTGGTGAAGAATTTGTTTGTATTTTGGGACGTGTTTTACTATTGTTATTTATTATTATGGTTGCATATTATCATATCTTGTTAAATTATCTGTTTTGTTGGCCTTATAACTGTTACTGGCATGCTGTTAAGATACTGACTGTTCTGTTCTTTAATGATGTGTTACACATAATATGCATTGATATGTAATTGGGTTATTTCCAATGTTGTGCCTTGCTGTTATTACTAACAATGATTTGTACATAAATAACCTATACTTATTGCTATACCTCAATTACCACAGCGCATCAAGGTAGGCCAGTTCTGACTGATCTGCCTACCTTGCCCCAAGCGGCCGTAGCACCGAGTCTCAGCATTTCTAGGATCCAGACCAGTGGTGCCCTCTATGTGCCCCCTACACTACCTGCAGCACTAGGTAGGACCACCTCAGGGGACAGAGCCCAGCCTCCCCTGGGAGTGGTGGTGGTGGAGGGGCTGTTGTCATCCAGGATCAACTGCTGTTCATGGTTTACAGGATTGCTCATCAAATCTATCAATCCTGCCTGCATCGGATTGAGGGCATGCTGGCCAACCTGGTGGAGCAGCCTTGCCCTGGCACCCAGACTCCAGCACAGCCACCCTCGGGGAAGGGAATGAGTAGTGCTGACAGTCCCATGGGTAGGGACGTGAGTCACGCTGCTGCCATCTGGAGGCGCATGGTACTCTGATTCCACAACACCCTCCCCATCCAAGGTGTTCACCCCTCTCATGTGTCACACACTGCCCCTGTCTACTGTCTTGTTGGTTTTCAGTCTGCAAATGTACTGTCTCTTACCCAATGTACCTCCCCCACATGTACCTATGTCCCTTCCCCTACATTCCACTCTCTCCTTAAAAAACAAAAATTGGCACCTGTCCCAGAAAAATTATATCATCCCATACATAGCTTTCCATTTTGCATACATGTCCACTGGACACAAGTAATGTGTTCCAATTGGCTTGACAATGTAGTTATGTTGTCCTCACCCTTCTCTCTGGGGTGGAGAGTGCAAACACATGTAGAAATCTATGAAAGTGCACAACTGTTGCTGTACAAGAAATTAATATCTATGGTTCTTTCCTACACCCTTTCTGCACATCCCTACCTGCCTTTCATTATGCTTTCCCTCTGCTTGCCACCATTTCACCACTTTCTTATCACCCCCTTTTCCTTTTCTTTATTTTTTTTAACACCAAAATGCATGGAATGTTACATCATGCAGCTTTGTTTAGCTCTGCTAAATAAAGCTTTAATGATTAAATGAGTTTATAACATTTTCAAAAACATATGTACAAAATAAACATCTTTGCCATGTGTTGAACCTGAGCACATCACACCTGCAGCACACTGCATTAACCCACCACACAAATCTGTGTTAAAACTGGTGTTTTCATCAAAACACAGCGATTTCCATTTACAGTCATTAGGCATGTCTTAGTGGAGCTGTGCACTGAACTGCACTGTGCAAACTGGAATTAAAAATTAATAGAAAAAATGGGAGTGTACCTTTGACTCTAGTACAGTATTACATCATTAGGAAGCCAACTACATAATAATGGATGTTAGTGAGGCCTGTGATAGCAGGTAAATGAACCATTTTAACAGCGACATGCACAAAGTCATCTGCTAATGCATCAGTGGTAAAGTACATGTTCAGCTGGGACCCTGGTGCGGAAATACAGCCATATAAAGCCATGCACATACTGATGGATAAAGACAATGTGTGTCACAGTTTGTATGTCTGCACATATATCTTGCAAATACACCAGGTGCAGCAGTCACTCAGTGGCTCAGTCTGATAAATGCCTTACATACAGTATATTTTGCTACACACAGTCCTGGGTTCAAATTCAGTCTTCTGATGCAGTTTAATTACATTATTATAAAGACAGCAATTAATTACTGAAGCATGCGATTTTATCTGCACAAGTTACTGCTAATTAATTAACTACTATCCAGATTTGTAAGTCAAAGGCCTGCAGGTAGGGACACACTGCACATATCCAGATACCATAAGTATATGTTGCTTACTACTCTATCATTGGTACTGTTGCATAACAGATGTACCTTAATCACATGCCTCAATTGTACTGTAAAGGGTATCCTTACCCTGGCTCTGCCAACACAACAGGACTGCCACAGCTGCCACAGTTACACATACATCTTGTTGTCCTCCAGATTGTTCACACTCCCCCTTATGTGTATTAGCTGCAGCAGCAGCTGCAGTCTGTAGCACACACACACAGCTGTATGTAAAGGTAGCTGCAACAAACCCACCATACCTCCCAACTCCTAGAATAAGGAATCCGGACACAGTCATACATAATGGGGGGACAAAGGGCCAGAGATAGGGGCATGTTTTACAGTTTCCTGTTACAAAGATAGTCAGGCGATAGAATAACAGCTATTGCATTAGCATGCATATTCTGATGGGTATGAAGTCTGACACTCAAACGTGTGTCTTTCATTACTGACTTCAATCCACAATGATTTTCCAGATGACCACAATTTCATGGGACACTGACCACACATATGAGGTAAAACTTGACATACTGCATAAATCTTTACAGTTGACAGTTATGATACCTACCCTCTGTGATGCTGTAGTCTCCACACCTCAGTAATGTCCATCTGAACAGCTAAGAAAGGGGCCCAGGTCTACATGAAGGCCTTATATATTGCACTGTGGTGGTATGTCATTGGCTAATGATAATGCAATTCAGCTGTTTTGACTGCAATTATCATATCAGAGCCACAGATTGGTGCAGGGGAAATTTCCTGGTAATGAACAGTACCTTAAAATGGCAAGCAGCTGGTTATGGGGAACAAGTCTGTATGAGACTTACCTCACACAGAGGCAGCCTTTACAAAACATTACTGGATGCAAAGTTCAACAAAGGAGTACTGCACTCTACCAGGTATGTAAATGATTTCTCCATATAACAAGATGCAGATGGGAGGATGGAGGTATGGGGAATAGGGATTACAGCAGTAAGCCTGTCTTAGACCTATGGTAATGACATGACATTGATACTCTGCTGTCCTACACCTACAGGCATACCTCTCAACTGTCCCTGATTTTCACTCAAATCTTAGCTCTGTCCCTCTTAATCCCTCCTACAATGGATGGCATTTGTACGAAAGCTAGTGAATTACATTTAATACATAGGGACAATAAGTACGGGTATACATTCCTGTAATGTCAATGTACACTAATTCACCTCCTCTCATTCTGGCAGTGTCTCACATAAATAGTTCTAACATTTTAAAAGTGTCCCTGATGTACTCTGGCTAATCCTTGATTCTCTTGACATCTGTCCTTTTGGTTGACAGCTATGCTTAACATATCTGTCAACCTCTTACAGAAAAAAATCTGTACAAAGCCATAATTAATGGAGGGACAAAGGTCCAAACTTAGGGACACTTGTTAAATATTGCTCTTACACACTAAGAAAAATAATAGAATGACAGATATTACAGTAGCATGACTGTGTTCTGATGGGTATGACGTCTGAAACCTCAGATGTCTGTCTTTAATTTCTGACATCAACCTTCACTGATTTGCCAACAGTTTTCCAGAAATCCACAATTTTGTGTGACAATGAAAAAAATATATTTAAAAAAGCTTGACAGTCTGCAAACATCTGTATAGTTGAGATATATTATGCCTACGGTGAACATATACTACAGCAAGTTTCCATTGTTTTCTGTCATTGTGGCACACTGGTGTTTTTGGACTGTCCCCATATAGTAGATGTAATAGCACACCGCTATTTATCTGGCAATGGCCATATGACATATTAGTGGGTATTTGCCCCTAAGGGACACACCACATTAGACTGCAGTGCTGGGTGTAAGAACATACAGCAGAATCTGTCATGGCACACAGGGACATACCCCAGTATTGCTACTATCTTGGTGGTATCCACAGATGTAGTGTGTTGCCAGATTGTGGGGTATGACGTGTGAGGGAGCAGTGGATAGTGCAGGCCAATATGGGCATGCTGAATCTGTACATAGTGGACGTCCATGTATCTGGTTCTGTAATGTGTTCCTCTTTTGTTGTCTTTCAGGAACAATGTACCAAGGATGACATGCACCCTTCTTTGATGCAGAGAACCATATAATAGTGGATGGAGTAAGAGACCATCATCAGATATAGTTGTCCAGGGAGAGACATAATCAGGAACAGTGGGCAGCATTGTGGGCAGACCTTGTGCAGGATGTCAATAAGATTGGCCAGCAGAACAGGACCTATGAGCAGGCCTGATTCCGAGCCACAGACATGGTGAATGCTGCACATCAAAGGGCAACTGATGTTGCCATGGATTGTGTGACCACCTGTGGCAGCCTGCAACTAAACAGCCACTCTCAGCCACAGAGGAACTCCTGGCAAACCTAGAAACACATGACAGCTCCCAGGCATCCATTATAGCATACATCATGGAGGTGGATGCCACTGTGTCCACAGCAGAGGAGCATCCAGGTAAGCCTATTGTGCTCACCAAGGTAATACTGTATCAGTCATTGTGGCAGGCTGTACATACCTGTACATGGGTGTCAGGTCTATCTGTATTGGGTTGGTTGGGGGTTTCAGTTCAGTTGTGCACACATAGAATGTCAGCAATATAGCCAGCAACACAGTAGCTAGTGTACATGTGGATATATGCACATATTACCTTGTAGTACTTCCACATTTGGTGCTGCTGAAAATGCCTCTCCCTCACCTTTTCATAGATCCGTCAGGTGTGGCCCAAGTCCATGGTCCTTTACCTGGTAAGTATGATACTGTTGTTTTTGGGATCATATATGTACCCTTTGAAACTTAAGGGCTGCCATATTGCCCTATATACAAATCATGTGTTTAGCCACAGTAGAATATTTGTATTTTCCATTTTGGAACAGTTAACTGCAGTTCATAGACTGGGTAATCACAGGTGTGTATTTGACCAAACATTAACATGCTGCACTTATAGTTATGAGTGACTATGCACCCTGGTATACATGAGGCAATTTCTCCAAGATGCCTGTTGAAACACAAAAGGAGATGGTACATACCTGAGGCAGTGACACTAGTACTAGCATATCATTCTCAAGATAGGTGTACTTGGTTTTATGTGTAGTTCTATCATGTACAGTGTCATATTGCATACCTTACCACTATATTGCACTGGCAACTTTAACTAGATGCAGCTGAAGTGCATGTTATAAAGGCTTTGACATGTATTTGTATGTTGTTGTGAAGTTGTCTGTTGTGCATAGCAGCGGAGCTGAGAAGATGTGAGACTCGTAATGCATTTGTGTATCCTCATTTGTATGAGTCCATGTGGATTACCATACATAATAGTGCAGGTAGTAATGTACTGCTTTTGTCTTGGTTTTCACAGGTGACTGGGGGGTTGAAGTCTGTCCCCATCACAACCTGATGTCAGTGTCTCATCAGACTCTGATGGCAATAGTGGCCATAGTGAGGCACAAGTGAGGTTGTTGGGGGCTGAATCTGTCCGAGAGGTTGATATCCCTCTTCTGCTCCATTGTCTCTGTACACAGTCAGTATACCTACACATACCAGTCCCCAGAGGCCACAGATATTGGGCAGTCAGAGGATGGAGATATTGAACAGGGAAGTGTGGCAACTATGGCTCTAGTGATTGTAGACACTGGCCATAGTCAGAGAGCTAGTGAGGTCCCACACAGGCAGATTGACATGGGGCCCTTGTAGAAGGCCTGTTGTCCGTCCACCACCTGTTGCAGGTGACATATCATGAGTCACTCAACATCTGTTTTGGGACATCATGGAGGTACAGGCATGTTCTGGATGGAACGCCAGAAGTATGCTTAGGGTTATGGATGCATCACAGTCTGACATCCATGACTGCCTCCACTGCAATGGGGACAACCTGGCTCAGTTGAGAGTGGGCTGAGACAGTGTCTGTCCTGGACCGCACAATGTCTGTCCTAAACATCTGGTTGGAATTGGGCATCATACATGTGAACATGGGTCAGCAATACCATCTGCTGAGACTCCACATGGCTATGCACATTCACGCTCCCATAGTTGCCGTACCTCCAGTGCTACAGAGGAAAGTGTGCTGTCCACACTATGATGTGACAGGCCATGGTCAGGTGGTCCTGGGCAGTCCCATGGGAGACACATCCCCAGCATTTTGCAGTCACCGTCAGGTACTAGCACTGCATCTGACCTTGGGCATGGTGGTACCACTGCTGCTCCTGGCAGAGCCGGTTCACATGTTCATGACTGGAGATGGTGAACTGTCCACTCTACCATACAGCTGTCCACCATACACATGTGTAGGGCTAGCACTGCGCTTGACTGTGTACACACACACACTCAAACACCCCTGCCACATGCAGGTTACCTACAGATACACATAGCACTTCTCCATGGCCCATCTAACCCTCACCACTTCCAGACTCACACACATGCTGTTAACTGTTTCGCACAGCATAGGCCATCAACACCCCCACACTACACCCTGTGCATGTGATGATACCTATGACCCATCCCTGTCATCCCTGCCATCAATGCATAGAAATGCAACTACGTGTCTGATGCATGGGGTGATTATATGACTTCACATGTAGTAGTGTAGGGAAGTATTGGTTTACCATGCCACTTGTGGTCCGTAACAGGTACTGTATGCTGGCATGTATCATGACTATGCTTCAAACTTTGTGTATTTTATGTCGCATGACATTGTACTGGTGGTAGTGTTACAGAATGACAAGTGTGTCATGGACCTGGGTATATTTCTGTTGCAGGAGTCTGAATGGATAAATTATGGACATGTGGCATCAATACAGTGGGACAGAATGGCATGACAGCACAGCAGAAATATGATGTCAGCAAAGTACAGCAGTATACGTGCATGGCTCCCTAGGTGCATACGTGTAGAACAGTCTATCAGGGAAAATGAGGGTAATCAATGTAGTCAGGCATTCATTCTTTGTGATAAGGCCTGCTACCCCTGATAATTGTCACCTGGATTTTCTGAACTGACAAATCTGCAAAGTATGGTGATGGAGTTGACACATCTACAACCTGACCCAGAGACTCCCCATGCTTTGGAACAAGATTCCAATATACATCATGCAGAGCACGTCACTAGCACTCTTCAAGAGAAACCTTGACGAGTGAATGGGAAACAGAAAATTTACCCCAGGGATCACTGCAGTGGTTCTGCTGGACAGAGGCACAGGGAACTAATGGCTCTGCTGGTCAGAGGCACAGGGAACTAATCTAAGGGGGTGGTGAAAGCCAATACACTCTGGCTAGGCTTATAAATGCC
>NC_056733.1:499361014-499521014 GCF_019279795.1 Protopterus annectens
TTGAGGGCAGCAGAGCTCAGTGAGTTCTTGTATGTCCCTGTACCACTCTACCATCTCCAGCTCATGTAGCTTCTGGAAAGTTACCCTGGGCCAGAACACTCTTCTCCTTCTCAGTCTAGGCCTATTGTCTGTGGCAGCAGCAATGACCTCAGCATTTAGCACATACAGATGTAGCAGACCTGCAGCAGCCCCTAGCATTCCTTCAGTTAAAAATCCCAAATTTGTACTCCACTGGTGCAGAGTATGGAGGAGAAATCAGATTGTAGGGTGTATGCAACCTTTATAGTGTAACTATGATGCATTCTACCTGCCAAGTACATCATTAAGAACATTCAATGGCCCTAGTTTAAGTGAAAAAGAGGTCATCGGTAATTAATATACCACTGGTTTTTAGATACACTCAGCACAGTGACGCTCCATGCAAATGTGTGCCCCGCACATAAGCAATGCTGAGCAAAGTGCCGCAAAAGTAAACAAAGCTCAGTAGTAACTGTACATAGACTCCTACTCAGCACAGCAGCACATCATGCAAACATGTGGAAACACGTGCCCCAAAGGTAAGCAAAGCTTCAAGGTAACTGTACACATCCCCCTTGCTCAGCATAGCAGCATACCATACAAACAGGCACTGCCAAGCTCCAATGGGCTTACAAGTCCTCAGACACAGACCCCATGATGTCAGCTACCTCTTCTGTGGACACCAACACAGTTCTATGCCTACACAGAAGGGATATGCAGACATGGATACTCATTTTGTGCTACTCACTAACCCCAGCTCATTTGTATAAGGATCCGTGCATAGAACCTGGAAACTACATGGTTCCAGGCCCTCCCTCTTTACCAACAGCACCATTCCACCATTGTAGATACTCCATGCAGGGTCCTACAAATCATTTTTGTCACATACTGTTAGATTTGTTTTTTCCAATCTTTTTTTATTTATTTCTTCATAAAAGCATGTTTGCACACTGCCGCTCTCCACACAAACCAACCCAGATCATTTAAAAAATAAGATTATTTTAACTTATTTCCCTTACGTTTTTGGCCATATGGTGGATAGTTTTGCTCATATCTGCATACGCTATGCCATTTCTGTCCATCTACCTATGTTTTTACAGCCCCTGCTGTCTGTCTAAAATCTTGTACATGTAATTTTTCCATGTACACTATGGACACCAACATGGGGGCTTCAGAGTTGTCTGTCTGCTTGGTGGATCTCTCTACCTCCCTCATTTGCATGAGATTCACCTCTTTATAAGGTGATTTGCATGCCACAGAACTTCCCATGTTGGTGCGGTCATGCACACCGCTCAGCACTGCTTGCTGGATCGCAAACCTTTTTACTTTCATGTAAGCAGTGTGCCATGATGCCTACATGGTAAAAATACTGTGTAGGCTTTATTAAATTGCCCCCATGATCTTTTCAGAAGAAGGTCCTAAAGTGACAGTTCTAATGCTGAATGTCTAGTTAAAGGAAATAAAACAAGAGAACACCAAACAGTGTTTAACCCATTTAATCATCAACCCTGATGGATTGAAATTTATCATTATATAAAGACACATCACAGACAACAAGATGGTAGATCACTGACGACAAAATGTTGTTCTGGGAACTACTCTGGCAAGGGAAACAGGGAATGAAACAGTCTGATTTTACACACAGCTATAACACAAAGGGATATATAAAAATATATAGGACTACTACATAGTGTTGAAACATATAACATGGGGTTGCAGAAAAAAAAAGATTTTCTGAAAGTACACTTAATAAATATACTGACTGAGTCTAGATTATAAGAGGCAAAAGCAAAATATAAACAGCAATTCATAACAAAAATAAGAAAGGAGCAAGGGAACAAATGCAGGGCTCAGAAGTGTTAACAGGTACCAAAATATTAGAAGAGCAAAGGTAGACATTTTTACAACTGTGCATGGAAATGCTATGCAAGTACTTTTGTACTCATGATAGATTATCTAAGATGTTTCCTGGGGCTGACCAGCAATGTTGGAGATGCAATCAGGAACAGCGAATTATGTGGCAACATTTATTTTATTTTATTTATTTCCAGGTTAACTGAGGAACTCCATTGGGCTGTATTGATCCCATTTTCAGTGGAGGCATGGGTAGACAAGCTCCACAGTAATAGAAAAGTTACACAGTAACTATTTGTATATATCTATTTGTAGTATCCCCAATCCTTTTCTCTTTATTGCTTGCCTCACTGTGCTAGTGACTGCAGGCTGCTGCAGTTGCCATGCTCCCTGTCCAAATACTTGTCAAATTATTCTATTTTCCTTTCCTCTCTCACATTCTTCTCTTACATTGTCCATCCACCTCCTATCTGGACATCCTGGTTTCCTCTTGCCTTTTTGTATCTCTCATAAATCTTCATAAGCAGAAGGTAATCTTGTGAAGAATATTTGGGAGAGATGTGAAGAAGGCAAGAGGAAATAAGAGCATCTAGTAAAGAGGTGGATAGACTATGTGAGCGAAGACCTGAAACAAGAGAGATGGTGATAATTGATGCAGCACTCTAACTCCATAAAGAAAATGAAAAAAGTGGGGTGATGATGATTATGATGTTTTAATCACTTGGACCTTTGACACACATGCCATGTCAGAAGCCTATGGCACAATTTCTGGCATTATCATAGGTTCATAGGTTCATAGGTTCATACTAGGCTATCTGCCCTAGGGCATTTGTAAGCCTAGCCAGAGTGTGTGTGGCTTTCACCACCCCTTAGGATGAGAATACTATACCCATTAGTTTGCTGTGCCTCTGTCCAGCAGTGACACAGAGATGATTCCCGGGGTAAACCTATGATCTCCCATCCACTCGTCAAGATTTCTCTTGAACAGAGTCAGTGAGGGGCTCTGCCTCACATGGACTGGGATCCTGTTCCATAGTGTAGGGAGTCTCTGGGTGATGAATCTGTCCCTCCAGCACATCCTATTTATATCCGTGTTGAGGTTTAAGTCTCTTGCTCTCGTGGCTCTGGTGGATTTGGATTTTTGAGGTGGAGCATGTCCATTAATTCCGGGTTGGACATGGCCTTGTATGTCAGGCACAGATCACCTCTGAGCAGACGGTATGCGACTGAATAGAGCTGGAGTTTCTTCAGTCGGGCAGCGTATGACATATGTTTGAGCCCCTTTATCCTTTTGGTGAGGAACTTTTGGGGTCTTTCCAACTGCTGCAGGTGTCGGGTAAGGTACATTCGAATGGGGCGTTGTACTCAATCATTGGTCTGATAAGTGAAGAGTACAGGGGTACAATGACCTCTCCTGATCTGGATGTGAATCCTCCATGATCAGGTGGGCAATGTAGAAGGTCTTCCTAACCACTTTGGCAATGTGAGTGTCAAAGAGAGGTTACTGTCAACTTGGGTCCCCAGGTCCCTGATAACTTCTTCCGTGTTTAATGGATTACCACCTATGTGGTAATTAGGGGTTACCTTGTTTTTCCCAAAAGGTATGACTATACATTTTTTGGCATTTAGCTTAAGGCCATGGCTCTGGCACCAGTTATCCATTTCTATGAGACCTCTCTGGAGGATGTCTGTGTCTGATGGAGTGTCAATTATGGTGCCCAGTTTGCAGTCATCTGCAAATTTTGTCAGCCACAATCCCCCTATGTTTGCCTGCACTTCAGAAAAATAAATGCCGAACAAGAGGGGGCCCAGAACTGAGCCCTGTGGGACACCGCTCGTGACCGGCTTAGAGTCTGACATGGCACCAGCAACTCTAACCCTGTGGGTTCTGTCCTTGAGCCAGTTTGCAACCCATCTTGTGACATATGGGTTTACATCTAAGCTGGTGGGCTTTTCTATGATGCCCGAGTGGGGTATTGTGTCGAACACTTTTGCTAGGTCAAGGTAGGCTGTGTGAACTGCCTTACCCTCATCAATGGCCTTAGTGACTGTTTCGAAAAAGTCGACCAAGTTCAAGAGGCAGGATCTCAGTTTTCAAACTACAGAGATGAATTGCAAAGTGGCATGATCAAGCTTCCAATTGTATTTTTCAAGATGGTGGCTAGCCATTTGACCTTCAGTGATATCATATACCACTCCCAGAAGATCATCATGATGGTGCGATCATAGCTGCCATGAAAATGCCATTCTAAGAGTAGAGTCACTAACAACATGAAATGAAACTGTGATTTTTATTTAATCTAAATACTCATATTTTAAACATCAAGGGAAAGAGGCTGTTTGCAATTAAACCCATAAATCCACAAATACTAAAATCCTGTGCAAACAGCTGCAGGCATGGTCACCAAAACAAAAACATAATGGACTTATCTCTGTCTCCTGAGTACATGAAACAGAGCAACTTTCAGTCAGAAAGGCAGGCACACAGCCAAACAGATTATGAAACTGAATATTGATTACACATCCCTGGATGCTAATCCCATGCCTTCTAACAAGTTCATAAGAAAATCCAGTGCCATTATTCTATGTCACAGGTTCCTTTTTTATTATTCACAGCTGTATTAAGCCAAAATACCACTGTAAACCTTAACAATTCTACAAACATGTTACGTTTGTGTGTGTGTGTGTGTGTGGGGGGGGGTATTAAAGGAGAACAGCCATGCAACTAGCACACACACATTAAACAGCACATGTATTAGATGTATGCTGATTTGTAGAAGCACCTCTCAATATATTAATGTATTATTAAGTACCTGATCAGTTGATTAATGAATTAATTAATTTGGTATCATTTATTTCAAAAGGATTCTTCCAGTTCTAGGCACAACCAGTGAGGCCTTTTGCACCCACAATGCCATCATAATTTTTGCTTCATGTTTTTTGAACAAATTCTCAATTTTGTAACTAAAGTAAGAGCCTTAAAGCCTTGGGTACTGACAGCTTCTCTACTAGTTACATGGTTTGTTTGTCCCAACCTTTTCCTGAACAAAGTGTAGCCATCAAGACAAAAAATCCTTTTACTTGAATCCTTCTGGTTATGGTCAAAGCAATTCAGTCTGAAACTGGAACTTCTCAATTTACTTGGTCCATTGAGAGGCTTTATCTGTGCTATGCCTTATAACTAGGTCATTCTTTTTGTGCCTTAGACATGCCCTCTTTGGAACTTGAAGGACACCTGGTCTCTCCTGCTGTGTTGACTTGGTCCTTTCCTAGGTCATCTGCTGAACAATCAATTGAACCGGCAGGAAAGACCATGATAATGTGGTCTGAACTCTATAAATCATTTACTCAGTCTACAGTAAGAAAACAAATAAGGATATTTGCCAGATAATAATGTTATTACTAAAATGATTTGTTTCTGATCTCTGCCACACTAATTTGTTTTACAATATGTTTCTTAACTGAAATGCGATAATAATATTTAATGTATTTAGAATAGTTTTATGACCAAAATATCGGTATGATTAAATATGGATCAAATAGACAAGCACACTTTAATTTTCTCCCTAGAAAAACACTAGAAAATATTGCAGTTTGGAAAAACAAAAGTGACATTTAAAATGTATTCAACATAAGGACAAAAATAATAAGTACATCTTAGTGATCTACCCCGAGAACATTTCACTCAGTAAAAAAGCAGGAAGATGACATTCAGAGATTTACTTATAGGTTAAACTCATATACCAGGATTGAATAAAGTCCATGTAGATTCCGTGTAGAGCCTAAATGGAATGTATCCATGTAAACTGCCATGGTTTTCTCTCAACAGTGTGCCATACATATTAATTATGGTGTGCACCTAAGGGAAGTCACAGCAACACGGATATTGAATCCATATAAGACTGACAGCACACCCACATACCTTTCTACCCCTTAAACTTGACCAAAAAGTCTACAAGACAGTTTATTTCAGTAAATTGGATTTATTTTATTTTTTTTTACATTTATATGCTTGTTTGTGTGGTGTGGTCCGTTATTTAGTTATGCGTTGCTTTGCACACCCATACATCAGACATCCACTAGACATCTAAAAATAGAAACCAGATGCATTAAATTTTAATTTGTTTTATGTTTATGTGCTTGTTTTGGTGATGGAGCATGTCATTTAGCTAGGCTTAGCTTTGAGCACCCAAACATCAGACATCCGCTAGACAGCTAAAAAATAGAAACTGGATGCATTTAATTGTTGCAGTTCTGCAGTGCTTAGCAGCACACAAACCAGTGCAGTGAAGCTATGCTATGCTTACAGGCACGTTCACAGTATATCTGAAGATATATGAGTTTCCTTCACTATCCCAGGGGCTAGATAGGCTGTGTCATCACCTACAGTGTAGTAGGTCCCGGGTTTGAGTCCTGAGCAGTAATACCTTTTACATATAATGCTGTGAAACTGTCAGGTGACAAACATTGGATGACTTTAAATTAAATTGTTATATTTAGAAAAGGTGTGCGATGCTAAGCATTGCTTAAACATGGACAACGGTCTTTTCGTGGGCATTCCTAAGCTTCACTTAAACGTGGGTTGTGCAAGTTTGTGTGATGCTAAGCAATGCAGTGTGTTTTTAAAAGTTACAATATAACATGCAACGGTGGGAATGCAGCCTATTTAAAGGCCAATAGGTGAGGATTTCACCTTTTTCATTGGAGCCTAAGTTTGACTGTGGATATGGCTGTTGTCTTGGTGGAAAGTGTGCACTTTAGGGCACAACAGTGGGATGTTTTGGAGTCCATGGTTTTCACTGGACTCCTGGTGGAACCCTATGGACCCAGGCTGCTGTAGGGCAACTATCAGAGCTCAGAGTGCAAGTCTGAGGCCTGCAATAGTTTGGCCAGCAGCCTAACCAGTGCAGCTGCTATCCCCTGCACTGGTGAGCAGTGTCACCATCATTATGATGACCTATATTGAAGGAAGAGGGGAGCCTTGGATACAAGCTTCCAAAAAGCACAGGATGGACACACCTCAGAGATATGTAAGTATGATTTTTAGTAATTTACAAATATACAAGGTGAGTCTATGCAAAACTGGTATGCATAATGGTTTCCTTCTCTTGCCACAGCTGCAGAAGAGAGGGCTTGCAATGTCCAGTCCCATGCAAGGCATTTGGCCAGGATAAGGAAAGCACATGGTATGTAAGAAAACCAATAAATGAATAACTTAATCCATAAATTAATAATAAAATAAAGTAAATGTAGATATTGCAGTCTTGACAGTCATGTATGAAATATCTGAGATGCCACAGACTTTTATCAATGTGTCAGTGCATATCTGAACTGGTAAAGCAAGTTAAAGCAAGTAAGCATGCAGTTCTGTGTAGCATAGCTTCCAACCCTTAGTTAATGTTGAGGATTACCCAGATTAAGTCAGGTCTGCTCATTGTCTGAAATATGCTGTAGATTGCATTCACTAAATGAATAGGGTAAATGTGTAAGTTAACAGAAATCCTAAATAGCTATCCATGTGTGTAAAGTCAATAGTAGAAATAACATGAATCAATGAAGTGTAAAAAGAGATGGTGTTCTAATGATTTATTTTTTCAAATAAAATGTTCAGTGTTACTGTAGTCATTGCTTGTGGGATCTAATCCCACACCAGCTAACTGAGAAATTGTGCAGTAATCAATACTGTTTTAGCATGTAATAAATAAATGTTGTACAATACCCACATTAAGAGTCAATGTTGTGTGCTGCTAATTTTTTTGTCTGAAATATGCTGTAGTTTACAGTCAATAAATGAATAGGGCAAACGTGTAAGTTAAGAGATGACCTACACAGCTATCCATGTGCATAAATGCAAGATTTGAAACAATGTGAATCAATAAAGTGTAAAAGGAGATGGTGCTTTGACAATTTATTTGAAATAAAATGTTCAGTATTGCTGTAGTCACTGCTTGTGGGTTCTAATCCTATACCAGCCAATGGAGAAATTGTGCAGTACTCACTACTGCATTGGCTTATCATAAATAAAACATAACCAAGCTTGTATCTGAAGTGCACACCCATACACCTGTGCCATGACTGTCCAGCTGTCAAGTGTAATCAGTGTACACAAACATATCTCTCACCTGTCACAATTTTTGCAGAATGTACTGAATATTGTCCCATATGTCTGGTCTGTTTGATATATTATCTTGCTTTACTGGCCTCTGCCACATTGCTAGGGATCAATGTCAGAAAAAAATGTCAGTCCTTGGACATGCAGATACATAACATCACTCAAAATGCAATTTAATGGCAAATTGATAATCAGAACACCTTGCTACTATTGTTTGAGCACACTATCTAAGAATGTTCCTTGTTGTTGTGCCTTTGTACCACTATTATATATGGCTTGGCCCATAATGTGCCATGCTAAGAAGTTGAGAGGTATGTACGTGGAACATCATATATACAATATAAGCAACAATGAATGATTGCTGGCTGCATTATGATCTGTACTATAGTGTGTGTGTAATGAACAGGGTAGTACTTCAAATAATAAATGGCACAGCAGTCAGTGGTCTCACAAATGACATCTAACATATCTAGAAATATGTTTTTTGTAGTCTGTTGGGTTATATTATCTGTGAAGGTACTAATGTACTTTTTTCTCTCACCCCACTGCTTATCGTCTTTTATTTATTTAATTAATATATTTATTATTATCATTTGATATTATCATATTACTTGTTATTACAGCTTATGTTGGCCTTATGTATAATTTAATAATGCTTTGCTGTTAAAAAAATTCATTTACTTTATTTATTGTTGTGTTCCTCATTATATTATTTTCAGTTTGTTTCCATTATTCATAACTGTTTTCTTTTATATTATTAATTACATTTATTTGGGTTACCTTTATTTTTCCTTTATGTTTATATTTCACATACCACAGCACAACAAGGTAAGCCAGTTTTTGGTGATCCACCTACCTTGCCTACCCTGGCTGAGGCACAGGGGACCTGCACATCTGCGCCACAGCCTGGTGGCACTCCCTCTGCTGTCCCTGCTCCATCAGGTAGTTCCACCCCACAGGCTGGGGGTGTGCCCCCCTCTGGGAATGGAGGTGAAGGTGATGTGTTCATCACCCAAGATTACCTGCCAGGCATGGTGCGTAGGCTTGTGTGCCAAACTGTTGGTGCACATCTATGCTGGATGGTGAGCATGCTATCCATCCTGGTAGGGCATTCTGTCCCCAGGTACCAGCATCAATCACTGCTTCCACAGGAACAGTGAAGGTGCAGTGATAACAGTCCATAGATGTCAGACACGGTAGTAGTGTGAGTCAAGTACTCACCCATGGGACTGGGATCCCACAAAATCCTCCCCAACCAAGGTGATCACCCTCTTGTGTCCCACACCAGCCCTGTCTGCTGTCTTGACTGTCTTGTCTGTCTGTAAATGCTTCCTCACCTTCCCAATGTATCTCCCCCAGACATACCTATGTCCTTTTCCCAACATTCCACTCTCTCCTTAAAAAGAATGCACCTGTTACAAAAAAAAATCGTCCCATACATAGCTCTCCATTTCACACACATGTCCACTGGATGCACTTAATTTGGTCAAATTGGCTTGACAACACACATGTCATCACCTGTGTGTGTGTGTGTGTGTGTGTGTGTGTGTGTGTGTGTGTGTGTGTGTGTGTGTGTGTGTGTGTGTATGTGTGTGTGTGTGTGTGACAGTCCAAATTTAGCTAAAAATATTTTCAAGTGCTCAGTTGTTGCTGTAGAAGAAATTGATAGCTATGTTTTTTCCTACACTCTTCCTGCACATACCTAATTGCCTTTCACTGTTTTCCCCCTGCTTGTACCCCAGTTCACCATTGTCCTATCTCCAGAATTTTCTTTTCTTTAAAGAATTTTTGCACAATACTTCTCTATGCGCAGCATTGCTAAGCTATGCTAAATGGAAGTGTATTACTACATGTATTTGAAAGCATAATAATCATGTTCCAAAAGTATACCTGTGCCCTGTTTCAAACCCAGTACCATTCCAGTTGAAGAACAGTGCATCAACCTGCCAAGCCACACAGTTAATTAGCACAGCTGTTTTAAGCAAAACATAGTAATTGTCATTTTCTCTTTAAGCACATTCACACGATGCTGTACATTGTGCCACATCGCACAAGTCTGCTAAAAGATTAATGGAAAGATAGGAGTTTAACTGGGACTGTCGTAGAGAAATGCATTACAGTAAAGCCATGCACATAATAATAGATGTAAGTGAGGGATCTAACAGCAGATAAGTGTGCAATTATATCTATAACATGTAAAAATGCACCTGCTATAACAGTGACTCTGTAATTCAATCTGTTAAATGCTTTGAAAACATTAATTTTTGGTCCACATGGTTCTGAGTTCAAATATGGCTGTGTCTAGCATTTAAAATACATATGTGCGTGTATGTCACCATTATAGATTGTGATATGTATAAATACCTATTTATCCACCCAAAGCAGTACAGATGGAATGTCTGCTTCTAAATAATGGAAGTCATGGGTCTATAGATAGGACCATAGTTTAACAATTCCTATTACAACACTAGAAAGTGCATAGAATGTCAGGTCATGCATTAGCATGAATCCCCAGAGTATTTTGAAGTAGGTAATTAAAATGTGGTCCAGTCATATCAGACTGCAGCCCACAATGATTTGCTAGTGATATTACAGACAACCACAGCTTCACAAGTAAAATGCATACATGTATGGGGGTCATGATAGAAGCAAGGGTTACCAGCACATACATTCTAGATGACTACCATGACATAACACATGACTTGGCAGTTGTCCATCTGGTCGACATAATGGTTAATGTATACCTTACCTTGTTCTAGGACATACCAAGTATGTTGCCTTTTACTCTGTTAATGATACCTTTGGCTAACACACTTACCCTAAACACATACCTTATTTTCCAGTGGGATGGGCTCCCTCAATCTAGCTCTGGCTGTACACCAAGGCTGCCACACATCCCACAATTACTCTTAAGAGTTGTTATCCTGCACATTCTTCAACCTCTCTGCCTATGCCTATTGCTTTCAGCAGCAGCAGCAGTAGCTTCAGCCTGTAGCACACACATCTGTATGTAAAAAGTAGCTGCTGCAAACATTCTCTCTGTGCTGATGTAGTGTCTTTACCCCATAATTTCCACCCCAACATATGAGAAGGGGGATTGAATCTACATTGAGGCCTTATATCTTGCTGAGTGGTTGTATGGGATTGGTTGATTATACTATAAATCAGCTGTGTAGGCTCCGTGTAGCATTTCTGAACCACAGATTGGTTCAGGGGCAATCACCTGCTAATGAGAACTATCTTCAAAAGGAAAACTTCTAGATAGGGGACCCATTGTGTACGAGTAAGTTTGTATGGTTAACTCATTGACACAGTACTCATATAGCAGTATCTTTCAACAGACGAGTATTGTACTCTATCAGGTAAGTAACCCTTTTGTTTCCAATATGATGCATATGTGTGAATAAGCTTAGGGACAATGGGGATTACATTAGTTAGCCTTTGTTAGAACTGTACTGATGACATGGCATTGATTTCCAGCCATGCTACATGTACAGAGGCTGTAGAGTTCAGCAAGGGTATAATGCTGTGTGATAACTGAACTGTTGGACTATGTGTCTCAGGCAGGTATGTCCCTAGCCTTAAGCAGCATTTTCCCTTCACCTAGGATGATGCCTCAATACAAACAGAAAATGATTGACCTCCATAATTAGCTTTGTTTGTGGTGTCATTCTAAGGAGGTACAGCATACGTCAACCTGGGATGACATGATCAACAGACCTCAATGCTTTGCCAAAGATAGTCTTCATCTGTCACCCCTGGGTTTTTAGCTTCTGGCCAAGGCTCTTGCCACCCAATAGTGCTTTTTAGGCAGTGTCTCAAGGACAAAATGCCAATAGTAAAACCCCCATCTAAAAACAAACTCAAGGTTATGCAGCTAAATGCTAGAAGTCTCAACACGAAACTGCACTCACTGGAAGCTCTCCTCACCTTGGAAGATGCAGACATTTGTGCAGTCACAGAGGACTGTTTCAGGGCTGTGGAGAGCACCCCAGACATACTGGGTTACCCTTCCTTCCATACGTTCAGACCTCAAACTGAGGGCGTTAAAAATAAATGAGGTGATGTATCACTATTCATTGAAGATAAATATACATCCTGATTTGTTAAACAGCGTGACTCCCTGGAGACATCTCAGGTGCAATTAACAGTTTGTAGGGCACCAATTGAAGTCATTGCCAGCTGCAGGACCCCCCCCCCCATGAATCAGGACATCCACTCTGCTTATTACTATCTACTTGATTCTGTCGAGATACATCAGAAAACCATGGTTTTGGACAACCTTAACTATGTCAGCAAGAACAGATGCACGAGAGACGCTGCACGGCTGAAACCTGAAGAATCCAAATAAACGAAGCCAGCAGCTGTTGGTAAATGTAAAGTCCAAATGTTTATTCAGACATAAGGGACAAATCCCCCATGAATCTAACAAATCATACAGACCAGTTTCGGCTCAACAGAGCCTTCATCAGTGAAAATCAAATAATTAGTGTGATGACAAACCCAGTTTCTATACATATATACAACTGGGAATATACATGAGAACCAATCAAAATACATCACAGATAATTCAAAATTGGTCATTAAGACCAGGTGGGAACAAAGCCCCAAGTTTGATAATCCATTTCCTCTCCTTGGAAGTAAGTATCTCATGCCACTTAACCTTATCCTTACATTTGCCCCTAATACAATCAATAGTACTAAACATAAAAACAGCTGATGTATGTTTCAAACTATGCTTGTATAATGCATTGCTACAGCATTTGTTTTTAATATCACTTAGATGTTCACAGATTCTAAGAGGAAAAGCCCTAGAGGTCTGGCCCACATAGAAAGCAGAACAAGTGCAGGTCACCAAATAGATGACCCACTCAGTACTGCAGTTAGCCCAAAATTTTAGGTCAAAAACCTCAGGAGTATTTTTACTACTAAATTCACAAGTGCGTGTAACCCGAGTGCAAAATTTACAATTCCCACATGGGATACATCCTACCACTGGTACACCTGTAAAAGTTAGTTGAGTGGAAACTTTAGGGTCGGAAGATGACCTCTTGTAATGACTCAACTGGGACCCTATGGTTCGTCCCCTTCTAAATGAAAAAGAACATCTATCTCTAAAAAAAGTATGTAGTTTGTTTTCAGCCATGAGTACATTCCAATGTCTGTGTATAATGTTCATGAAACCCCGAGTATTACTCGTACTTCCGTACTTGTAAAATTCAAAATCACATATAAATAAATGTGAAATAATGAATACATTTTTTAGAAAAAAGCTTCACATTTGCCCAATGCCAGAAATGTAATATAGAATTAAATATATCATGTATATATTGCAATGTATCCGATATATATCACAGAAATCAAATATATTTCAAAAAAATATATATATATTATCTAGGTGTTGCATACATAGGCAACACAAAATGACATACAAAAGCATACCTGAGCAATATGTGGTTAAAAAACCACTTGAGAACGTTATAATAGAGGACAACCAAGTGAGTAGCCAACCCACCTAGGTATACATAAAAATATAACAGTGGTAAAACCTGTCAAAAGACACAAATATCCAATGTCCCAACAGTCCAGTCAGATGAACACCAAGCAAAATATGTCCAACAACCTATCGGTGGACAGACCCAGACGAATGTAACCACCGATAAGGAAAGTCTTCCGTATCTCCTAATGGCGAAAAGAATATAACTCTTTATTACATGCCGCCAGCTTCCACCCACAACATATCATCCAGAATATACCTAAATCGCAATTTTTAAGAGCTAGAAGAATATGCTCTAGCCAACAGTCCTATGCTAAAATTCGTGATGATTTGGCCTGTAGATTTAAGGATAGAGGGTATCGTTCAGGTACTGTAAATTTGGCCAAACAATGGGCTTCAAATTTAAACAGAGAGGACTTATTGTGTTATAAAGATCATAATCAGGATTTGGCCCAACAGCCGTTACGGCTGGTTACTACCTATGGACGTAATACTCGGGGTTTCATGAACATTATACACAGACATTGGAATGTACTCATGGCTGAAAACCAACTACATACTTTTCTTAGAGATAGATGTTCTTTTTCATTTAGAAGGGGACGAACCATTGGGTCCCAGTTGAGTCATTACAAGAGGTCATCTTCCGACCCTAAAGTTTACACTCAACTAACTTTTACAGGTGTACCAGTGGTAGGATGTATCCCATGTGGGCATTGTAAATTTTGCACTCGGGTTACACGCACTTGTGAATTTAGTAGTAAAAATACTCCTGAGGTTTTTGACATAAAATTTTGGGCTAACTGCAGTACTGAGTGGGTCATCTATTTGGTGACCTGCACTTGTTCTGCTTTCTATGTAGGCCAGACCTCTAGGGCTTTTCGTCTTAGAATCTGTGAACATCTAAGTGACATTAAAAACAAACGCTGTAGCAATGCATTATACAAGCATAGTTTGAAACATACATCAGCTGTTTTTATGTTTAGTACTATTGATTGTATTAGGGGCAAATGTAAGGATAAGGTTAAGTGGCATGAGATACTTACTTCCAAGGAGAGGAAATGGATTATCAAACTTGGGGCTTTGTTCCCACCTGGTCTTAATGACCAATTTTGAATTATCTGTGATGTATTTTGATTGGTTCACATGTATATTCCCAGTTGTATATATGTATAGAAACTGGGTTTGTCATCACACTAATTATTTGATTTTCACTGATGAAGGCTCTGTTGAGCCGAAACCGGTCTGTATGATTTGTTAGATTCATGGGGGATTTGTCCCTTATGTCCGAATAAACATTTGGACTTTACATTTACCAACAGCTGCTGGCTTCGTTTATTTGGATTTTACAACCTTAACTACCCATCCATTGACTGGATAGATTACTCATGCTCAACCTCACTTGCCCAAAGGTTCCTTGATTTCATTAACTGCAATGCTCTGGACCAGCTGGTTAACACCCCCAAAAGGGGAGCCTATATCCTGGATCTGGTGCTTACCAATATGGAGTACCACTGTAGCACCCCTACTGTGAGGTCCTCACTGCTGAAATCTGATCACAAATTGGTCTCATTCAAACTAACTGACACACCTGAGCCCCCCCCCCCCCAGCAGCAACTAAACTAAAATTATTCTCCAAAGCATAAATAGCTTCACTGCACCTCTTCCTTCAGATGGAACTGGTAACTATACTGAGCTCTACACCAATGCTTTATACAAACACCTGTATAACTGCATTGATGCTGCTGTACCTGTTAGGACCAAAGCAAGCTCCTCATAGAAGAGCAAATCTATCTGATGGACAACTGCCATTAACAGGCTTTACAATAAGAGGAAGAAACTGCTGTCTAAGAGTAAGAGGGAGGGAGCTCTCCTAAACTGAACACACTCCCACTTCAGTTTAAACAAGCCAATAAGAAGTCTTGTGAAGTCCTCCAAAGCAAACTATGAGTCCAAATTAGCTTCCTCAACAAAGGACACCCACAAGGCATTCTATAGTTACATCCATAACCTAAATGGAAAGGGCCCAGATTTGTAACTGGTTGTTAAAAATACCACATATACTGAGCCTGTGGACATAACTATCCTACTGGCTGACAGGTTCTTTGAAAACTTTACTCCCCTGTCCCCACCACACATACCCCATGAAATTCCTACCACCTGTCTCCTACCTTGTATCTCTAAAAAGCAAGTCGTAAGGATACATCCTACATGGGCTCCAACATGAATTAGCCCCACCATTCGGTACTCTTTTCAATTATAGTCTAAGCACTGACTTCATAACAGCTGAATGGAAAACAGCTACTGTTATTCCCTTGCACAAAGGTGGTGGATCTACTGACTCCAGGAACTACAGACCTATTAGCCTGACTAGCCTTATCTGCAAGGCCATGGAGCAAATCATCATGGACCTTATCAACAAAGACATAGGTAATCTGCAAACACCTGACCTACTCAGTTTGGATTTGTCAAAGGGAGAACATGCCTGTTAACCCTAGTGGACATCTTTAAGACAGTCACAAAGGCCCTGGATGAGGGGAAAGCTGTGCATACAGCCTACATGGACGTAGCCAACATGTCTGATAATACCCCCCATTCAGGCATCATTGACAAACTCACCCAAGTAGGCATCAACCCTTATATCGTTAGATGGGTTACTAACTGGCTCACTGATAGAACTCATATAGTCAAAATAGGGGAATCCACCACCAACAGCAGACCTGCAACCAGTGATGGTTCAACAGGGTTCAGTCCTGGGACCTGCACTGTTTGTAATCTATTTTTCCAAAGTGCAAGCAAAAACTAAAAGTCTATGGCTGATAAAGTTTGCTGATGACTGCAAACTGGGAGTGGTCATAGAATCTCCAAATGATGTCAACATCCTACACGATGGTCTTATACAAATAATTGGTGCAAAAGTCAAAGCCTTAAACTCATTGCAAAACAATGTATTATCATTCCTTTCAGTAAAAGCGATATCCCTGCTAACTACTACATCAGTAACGCCTTAAGTATGCACTCACTGGTGAGAGACCTGAGCACACAGTTTGACAGCTATCTTACCTTTGAACACCATGTCTCCACAGTGGTAAGAAGAGCATTCTATCATGTCATAGGTAAGGGCATTGTTTCCAAAAAATAAATTATAATCTCCCTGTACTCTTTCCTCATCAAGCCAGTAACTGAGTACAACGCCCCTTGTTGTATGTACCTTTCCAAGCACCTGCAGCAACTGGAGAGAACACAAAGGTTCCTCCCAAGGAAAATTCAAGGTCTTCAGCATATGTCTTACATGGATCATCTGAAATCACTGTCCTTGTATTCAGTTTCATACAGACTACTCAAAGGTGATCTCTGCCTTGCATATGAGGTAATCTCTGACTCTGCTTTACTGGAAATGCTACATATCCATAAGTCAAATGATACACAGTTTACTCACTCTTAAGACATTAACTTGGTATGTGACATTAATAAAACCTGCTGGAGGAACAGATTTCTCTCCCAGAGGTTAACACACCTTTGGAACAGACTCCCACTTCATGTCAAACAGAACACCTCATTGGCACATGTAATGTGGATGATTGAATGGGTGACCATAAATTCACCCCAGGGATTCTACCTGTGCCCCTCTTGGACAGGGGCAATAGGTGTTTATTGTGGAAAGAAGGGTAAGAACTTGCATAGGATTGTATGGGCCCTAGGCCTATTAGCCTAGTAATTTCCTATGATCCCATAGGCTGATGTAAAAAGCTAGGACTAATACCCAACCATAACAGGTTAGCTGCAGTGACAATAGTACCACTACCTATCTATGTTTATAGAACACTGCACAGCACACACATGCATACACACACATGCACACACACGCACACACACACACACACACACACACACGCACACACACACACACACACACACACACACACACACACACACACACACACACACACACACACACACACATCAAGTTGGGTGCAGTGATAATATAGCCCTTACCTATCTAATTTAAAGACTACAGAACAGACACTATTGCATGTGCCACAACTCAAGTTTGACATTAACTTGGCTTTAGGTAATCTTATGGTGGATGACATCAGCAGGTCTTGTGGAGGACAAGATTTTGGAGGAATGCAAGGCCCAAAACAGTGCAAAATCATGCCAGTAGTTTGGAGGCCTGCATCAACTGAAAGTTCCAGAAAGTGCAAACCCATGCCAGTGTGGAAGTCAGTGTGACATTCACACTTGCTCTTTGGGGAGATATACACACACACACACACACATATACACACACACACACAAATACACACCATGTGGGCTAACATATGTGGCTCAAGTCTGACATTAACATGGCTTTAGATAATCTTATGGTAGATGATAGCAGCAGGCCTTGTGGAGGAATACAGTTTGGAGGCCTGCATCAACTGCAAGGGGAAAAAACTGCAAACCAGTTCTGTTTGGAATTCCATGTGGGATTTACACTTGCTTTTTGGAGATACACACACACGCACACACACACACACACACACACACACACACACACACACACACACACACACACACACACACACACACACACACACACACACACCCACTAGATTGGAATGAGATGAAAACCTCTACCTATTTAGTTTTACAGGTCACATAACACAGTACTTAAAACACACACCACAGCCCAAATCTGACATTAACATAGCTTTAGGTAAGTGTATGGTAGATAACATCAGCAGACCTTGTGGAGGACAAGAGCTTGGAGGCCTGCATCAACTGGAAGGGCCAAAAAGAACAACTTAAGGCCAGTTTGGAAATCACACTTGCTCTTTGGGGAGATATACACACAGCAATTGGGCTGGAGTGAGATTTGAATCCCTAGCTATCTATTCTTCTACACTACAGAGCACAGTACTTAATGCATGTGCCACGGCTCAAGCCTGCTTTATAAATGACTGCAGGTGAACTAACTCTAGAGAACATAAACAAGCCCTGTGTTGAATAGCTTGAGAGGCTTGCAGAGTCACATTGTTTCTTACTGTCATCTACAGCTAGTAGTCTAGCAGTCAGAAAACTGTTTTGTAGCCCAGCTATGTGACAACAGTACCTGTTTTGGGCATATGTGTCTGTTTGCATTTGGATAGACAAGCCTGTGGCAAAACTAAATTAGCCCTGTCAATGAGTGTGCACACAACATAATACATTACACAACTTGTCCACTTGTTGATGCATGTGTTTTGAAATCCAGCAGACACAGGGGGCTGTAGTGAATATGGGTGTTGTTGCTGATGTAGATACCAACATATGGCTTCACAATATATGTACATATTCATATACTGTGCCATATATTTTCAAGGTTTCCACATGCCGTCTTAGGGAGACATGGTATGACTCACCACTGTCCAGATGTTTGCAGCAAGTACACAGGTCTGACTCATATTTATGTATGTTTTACACTAAATTGTTGTTTGCTGTCAAATGTGGAATCATTTACACATGACATGAGAGAAGACTGCCAGAAATTTGAACTTTGGATGTCCCAATAGTCCTCCTCTTCCTCCAACAAATGCTATTTGATGCACTTCCACATTTTTGCAAGTACATTATCTAATTTTGTGACCTTCCTTTTGGTCCTTTGTCCAACATTATATGTTTCATAGTACAGCTTTACTCTCCATGATCTGGGTATGTAGGGCAATACAGACGTACACACATGCACACACACACACACACACACATGCACACACACATATATATGTATACATATATATATATATATATATATATATATATATATATATATATATATATATATAAAATATATACACACATATATATATATATATATATATATATATATATATATATATATATATATATATATATAGGGAGAGACAGAGCTGTATGTGTGTATATATGTAGACAGAGAGAGAGTTTTTAAAATAAATTGCGAGGAGCAATGGATTTGCACTGTGCTTAACTAAATGTATGGGCATGCACAGTGGCATTTTTGGATTGTTTGCTCATTGCTAAACAGAGTGCAAATGAGAGGCACATGGCTTACATCAGAGACTTACTGTTTCATAAACTGACTCCAGCCCACACTTAGCTGTACTCCAGGCCAGGATTATGTGTGTTACATGGGTGTGACCTTGGAACCTGTTTCTGCTCTGCTCTGCTTCCCACAAATTGGCTAAAAAATTTTAAATAGGTTGTAAAAACACAGCACAGACAGCCCAACAAATTACAGCACACTGGTTTATTGTGTTGGTTTATGGTTTATGTTTTATTTTGTAGTGTGCTGCCTCTTAAAAAAACAGTATGCTATAATTTGTTGGGCTGTCTGTACTGTATACTAACAGTTTATTGTCTTTTCTACAGCACTTGCTTCCATTATCTGTGACTTTTTAAATAGGTCTTAGATATGCAACACAGCACACAAATGTGTAATTAATATGTAAAAGTATAGCACACACAGAGTCACAGTCTGTAAAACACTGATTATTACTAATTCACATCCAAAACATCTGAAAAACTCAGGATTAGAATCCTGAACACCATCACACAAGCTACCTCTCTTAGTTCTTTTAGGCACAACAGCTGCTTGACAGAAAGGGGATCATTCATCACACAATCACCTGCATAAATATATACATTGCTATTCCTCAGTTACCTAACACATACAAAGTAATTTCAAATTATACATTACTGTCCTGATACTGTGTGGCATCCTTACTGTGTAAAATGCTCATATAGCATAGATGAGTTACTGCTGTGGCAGTTACAAGGGGACACTGATGTTCTGATGGGTGGGGGAATAAAAGCCCATGTTCTGTTGGGATGCACACTAGTCTGACTATCATTTAATCTCACTTTCTACCATGTCCTTTGAATGATGTACCAGTAATCTGTCGCAGTAGGACTGCATGAAAATTCCATGCATGAGGCCTACCGATTACAAATGGTGACATGATACTGGAATTGATGTCTGTAGTCCGGTGTGGATGTAATTTCTGTCAAAACCCCCCAAAATAGTTATCTGAATAATGCGCCCAGTCCATAGCTACAATGACATATCATAATAATCCATTAGACTACTGTGTAGGTTATGAACTTACCTTGCAAATGTAGCAGGTGACACAACTGTAGTTCAGGGCAGAATCTGTTTGATGCAAGCATTACACAGCCAATACATGGATAGGTACAGGATGTGTGAGTTTTCTGGCATCAGTTTTAATATATGTTTGTGAGTAGGAGTAAGGTGTTAGTCCCTAGGTCCTTAGGTTGTCAGTGAATGTGCTATGTATTGTCTCTTAGCCAAAGCCATGTTGCACTGAGCACTCCTTCATCTGCCTACAGGGATATCAGCAGGGGGTTCCTTCTCTGAGTCCTCCTGTGACTGTGGCTGTGGTGACCTAGACACTGGTAGGGAGCTGTGTAGCCCTTCCTTTTGCTGGTGCTGCTGCAGCTGTTTCCGCAAAATCAGATTGTGTAGCATAGCACATACTGTGAATATCTGTGTACATGAGGCTGGAGTATACTGCAGGGCTTCACCAGATATATCAAGGCACTGGAACCGTGACTTCAGAAGTCCAAACACATGCTCTATGATGTTCCTAGTTTGTGTGCGTGCCTCATTATGGCGTTCTTCTGTGGGTATGTGTACATTTCTGATGGGTGACATCATCCATGGTTCCAGGGCACAGCCAGCATTCTCCAATAAATGACCCTGTGGGATGTCCCTCCTGGCAAACATCTGGTACAGTTGTGATGTGTGCCAGATATGGGAGTCATGATAACTGCTAGGATCGACAGCACACACATTCATGATAATCGTCTGGGCATTCCACATGACTTGGCAGTTGACGGAGTGGTATCCATTGCTGTTAAAGTAAATTCTACCCTGTTCACCAGATGGTGCCTTGATGTGTACAAGTGCAATCTATGGCACCCAGTACTTCAGGGTAGTGTGCTACATGGTAGAAGTGTTACATATTGCTGGCCCTCACCTCAGGGGAAAGTGAAAAAGATGTGTGCTCATTGGCATGTGGGAGCATAGCATCCAAGAATTGGTGGAGTATCCTGGATGCAGATGCCTGTGACACTCCCATCATATCCCCAGTTGGTCTTTGAAAAGTACTTGTAGCTAGTATTCTAAGGGCTACACATACCTTAGTTTCCACTGGGATGGGTTCCTTTCTGTTAGCTCTGGCTCTGAGTTGAGGGTGGCAGATTTCACTGAGTTCTTGTAATATGTCCCTGTCCACCCTGTAGCACTCTACAATCTCCAGCTCATATAGTGCCTGGTAGGTTACCCTAGCCTGAACGGTCTTCTCCTCCTCAGCCTAGGCCTATTATCAGCAGCACCAGCAATGTCTTCAGCATCTAACACATAGAGATGTAGAATAACTGCAGCAGCCCGTATCATTATCTTAGTTAAAATTTCCAAGTCTCTACTCCAATGTTTCAGAATATTGAGAGAAAATAGAGTGTAGGGTATATGCATACTATATACAGTTGTGGTGTAGGTCCACCATGTAGATTTCACTAATTATGATGTAGTTCACTCGCTTAAGATATAACTGACATGGTTTAAAGCTCCTATTTTATTGCACGAAATGTACGGTTTTCATTCGTAGCTGGCTATGTCATGACTGTCACGTTGGTGGTCTGGTTGTGCAAACATGATAAGCTACGCCCAAACTGTTTGCAGCAAGCAGTGCACTGCACAAACATGCACACCAAGCACAAAACTATCCTAAAAGTAACATGACACCCCCGGAACCACTGCAGAGACTCTACTGGAACAAACAAAACTCACAAATCCAAAACCAGATAAGGAAGAGACTCTACATTTTACTTCTTGTGGTTGCGGTCTCTTCCTTATCTGGTTTTGGATTTGTGAACATGACACCCCCCCAATGTCTTCACATCCAGTGGGAATATAAACACTGTATAGCAGCCTACACAATGTGGATATACAGACACAGTTGCTCCCTTTAGAGATTCAACAAATCAAGGGCATTATACCCTCATTTGCATAATATTCATGTGGACAGCTGGGAAACTACATGGTTCATAGCCGTGTAGACTGGGTAACAGCATGAATGCACCATTGTACAGACCCGATGCAAGGTCTTACAGTACATTTGTCTGCAGCACATTATAAGTGTTATTTTACAATTTTTTTTATTTTTATGTTAAGCATGTTAGCACAATGTGGCATATAGTGCAATCATATGGAAATGATTTTAAAAATTATTAATTTTACATAATCCATTATATTTTCAGATATCCACAATGTATGTATTGCACATTTATGTATGTGATCTTACCTTTTCATGGGAAGTATGTCCATATTTCTGGACTTTTACATCCCCTTCTTTCAGTGTGGACACCTGTATACAGAATATTTCCAGGTGCACTACTGACACAGACACGGAGTCTACAAGGATGCATTATTTCTTGTTGGATCACACCACCTGGCTACCTTACATGAAATTCAGCTACTTAAGCTAATATTTGCATTGCATGGAAGTTTCACTGTTTGCACATGGTTGCGCACCACTAAACGGGGTTTACTGTATCTAAAACTGTTCACTCCAGTGTACACATCATGGCGCAATGCAGACATGGAAAAAACACTTTGTATATTCTTTATTGAATTTTCCCTAGCGTTCAAACAAAGAAGAAACATCAGCTAGACATGTTATAACAAACTACATGGAGATGGTAAAAGAGTTAAACTACATACTTGGTTTAAGATGAGGACACATATTAAGGGCTAGAACTTCAAATTTAGTACTCATTACATTAAATTAAACACAATGTTGAATGGTGAATTAGTAAGGAATGCAGAAGATAGAGAAAAAAGAAAAAAGTCTTTTTTTCTGTTAAAACACTTAAAAAACACATCATTGTTAATCATTAAATCATTTGCTAGTTACTTAATCCTCACAGTTAAAAGTAAATGTGTTTTGAATGATTATAAAGGATTAATTAAAACAGCAAAATTAAATAAACTATTCAACAAAGTCTAGAAGTAATGCACTGCACATCCTCTTTGATCAGTGCACTTAAAACAAACTGCAGTTATTTCTAAATCAAAGTATATAAACATGTAGGTAAAGATTTATTTAACGCGTAGGTTCTTACAAAAACACACTGAAAGCTAATTTATATTCAGGGTAATTCAAAATAATCTTCTGAAATACAACCATGAGCCAGCATTCCTAAAGAAGGTGGAAAACTAAAGAGAAATTCAAATATTCAGAAAGTATTATATAAAAAAATATTTTCCATATGTGGATTTTTACAAAAGCACACTGAAAACTAATTAATCTTAGGGTAATTCAAAATATTTTTATAAAATGCAACCATAAACATGCATTCTTAATGAAAGTGGAAGGCAGAATACTAATTTATATTCAGAAAATGAGTAAAATATTATTGTTAAGGTTATACACCTTATGCTGCTTCAGCATAATTAATACCAAATACTTTTACCAGATAAATTACAATATAGTCTATACTTTGCAACAGTAGGGAATTATGTGAGGTACCAGGATACAGCTGTAAAATAAATACAGCCTAACCAACTTCAGCAATGCCTCACTGTTAGGAAAATGACATAAGACAAGTTATGAAGGGTTGCATATTTGCCAAATGGGACAACTGCAGGGTACATAGGCAGTTACATGAGTTAATGTAGCAACTGCCTCATGTACACTGACAACCCTCTCCTCTTGTCTCTCAACACTCAGACTTGCATAAGATGCACTTATATATCCAAACTGGAAGCCACGCACTCTCCAGCCAAGGCTAGAATAGCTGGTCAAGAGGAGAAGGTCAACACTTGCACCACACCACATGGAACACATAGCCCTCCAGAACACACACCAGCACTGCCCTCACATAAAACCACAAACCACCTTCACGGAGGCTCTCAATAAAAATGTACCCAAACAGCAGAGACCTCCAAGGCAGAAACACACTCGACCACCACAACATAACACTAATCACGAGACACATAACTCCCCTAAACAATGAGCCACTCAACCAAAGCCCCTAAGGCAAAACAGCATGCTCAACACACTAGTCATAGGTGACGCGATAGTGGGGCACACTGATGTCCCACTCACTAGGTTGAATAAGGAGAAAGTAACAGTCAGCTGCCTGTCAGGCACCAGGATCTGCCACATAATGCATACACTCAGGTCCCTCAACAACAGGTGCAAATATGACTCTGTCATTGCACATGTGGGTGTGAATGACTTGAGACATACCTCTCTGGACTACATGAAAAGAGACATGGAGGAGCTCTCAGATTATGTAGCCCAGGCAGGTATGACTCTAGCCATGAGCAGCATCTTACCATCACCCAGAATGATACCACAGTAGAAGCAGAAAATGATTGATTTCAACTATTGGCTAAGTTTCTGGTGTCATTCTAAGGGGATCCAGTATCTGTCTGCCTGGGATGACATGATTGGCAGACCTCAATGCTTTGCCAAAGATGGCCTGCATCTGTCACCCCTGGGCTTCTGGATACTGGCCAACCCTATAATGTCTTTTCTAGGCGGTGTTCCAAAGACCAAATTACCACCGTAACAGCTACAAACAAATGAAATATGCGTGTCATGCTGCTCAGTGCTAGAAGTCTAAATCTCAAAATGCACTTGCTTGAAGCACTCCTTAAAATGGACAACACTGACATTTGTGCTGTAACAGAGACCTGGTTCAAGGCAGCAGAAAGCACCCCCCACTACCAGGCTATAAGTCATTCCACACTTTTCAGCCCCACAACTTGGACCAAAGCTCCAAAGGCAGTGGTGTTTCCATATTCATAAAGGATGCCTACACCTCTAGACTGGTAGCCCAACATAACACATCTGAGATACTTCAGGTGCAACTAACATTGGGTAAGACATTGATTCAGGTCATAGCCTGCTATAAGTCCCCAACTATGTCCCAAGACTCACACTCCATGTTCCTAAGCACCCTGGGGAATATTACGGTCCAACCTTACACTCTCATACTGGGTGACTTCAACTACCCCTCCATTAGCTGAGAAAACTGCTCATCAACCAATACACTTGCCCAACGTTTCCTGGAATTCAATAATTCCAATGCCCTGGACCAGCTTGTTCTTACCCCAACTAGAGGTAGCAACATTCTTGACCTGATCATTACTAACATGGACGAACGTTACTCTACACCAATAGTCAACTCCTCCCTGGTTAGATTCGACCACAAGCTAATCACCTTGGAAATCCACATCCCTCCCACACTACCTCATCCCACAAAGGTAACCACCATGAAAAATTTCTCTAAAGCTAACTATGGGTTCCTAAAAACAGAGGTGGCTAACTTCATGGCACCCATGCAAATGGAGAATAGTTGCATGACCACCGAATCATACACCAATGCACTGTATGAACACGTACACAAATGCATGGATCTTGCCATACCCAATAGAACCAAGATGCTCTCCTCCAAAAAAAGGAAGCTAATCTGGTGATGTCCTTCATGGTTCACTGTTGCAGTCATGACTGTAGGGTTCTTCCTGCCAGCAGCAGCCCCCGATCGGCCAGAGTCCCAAAGTCTGGATCGGGCATCTGCTGAGGTCGCTTTTATCCTGATGTCAATGCGCCAGAAGGTATAAAGACCTCAGCTGATGCCATTTCCCCAGTCTTTCTTGCCGCGCAGTGCCCTTTTCAGTTCACTGATGCTGGTCGGCCTTTTCCTGTTTGTTTTTGGATTTAATCCCAGGATTTTCGTTTTATAAGATAAGTACCCCATTGGGGAGGTCTTTTTCTTGCTCCAGTCAGATGCCAGAAAAAGTTAATAATTGTATTTCTTGTGGGAAGCAAATACCTCATAGGGATTTTCACTCTTACTGTATTCCCTGCCTGGATCCTGACCACAATGTTGCTAATTGTGTGTTCTGTGCTAGATTTAATCAGCGTACTATTAGACGTAGATATAACTTTGCCTTTTACTATTTTGGAAAAAGGTTTAATTATAACATGTCTTCGGATTCTTTTCCGGCTTCTGGGGTGTGTAAGAGGTGCAAGGATGCAGACAGTCCTCTGAGGTCCACAGCAAAGGGTGTTACTCAGTTATTGCCAGTTGCTGGTTCTTTGGTCGTCAGTGAGGCACCTTTGCAGCCCCTGTCGTCCACCTCTTTTGAACCAATTGCCTGTACCAACTCTGGTGTGGAGCTGATGGGGTCTTCAGAATTGCCAGGGACTGAACCTTCGGATACTGTGCTCCCTCAGTTGGGTCCAGCACTGGTGGGCAGGTACCGGCTTCTGAGGGAGTTCTCAGGCCTTCGCAGCTTCCTGTAAATGTGGATTCAGTTTTACATTCAAAGACAAAGTCTAAGGCTCCAGCTAAAGTGAAATGGCAAGCACAGGCACCTTTTGATCAGAGTCCTAGGCCTCAGAGGCAGATGCTTAGGATGGCTGAAGATCTCTTAACTATGATCAGGGGTTCACATCCCCCTCCTGACAAGAAGCCTAGATTACAGTCCGATTATGATTCTTCAGACCAAATTTCTGTTTCTACTGCTACTTCCCTTGAGCAGGATTATTCTTTTCCTCCTTATGAGGATTCTGATGCTGAAGATTCCTTTCCTTCAGCCTCTCCTCCTGAGGATTATTCTTTTGGTGAAACTTTGCATGATATGAGGGTGCATTTTCACTGGGAAGGGCAGGAATTTTTTTAATCCAAGAAAAGGCTTAGGGATTTTCCTCTTCTCCCACAGCATAGGCTTCTGGCTATTCCCCCTGTATTGGACATTGTAGATGATGTTTTTTCGGAAGCTTCTCTCTCTCCTGATTCTTTTCCCCCTGCTCCGGTCAAACCGGATAGGTATTATAGGGTTCCAGATTCTCACAAGTTTTTTTTAAGAATCTTTCACCTGATCCGGAAACAATTTCTCAGGGTCCTAAGGGTGTTAAAGTGGCCTCTGTTAAAAATCCTATTCCCTCTGACCGAGAGTCCAAGGCTTTGGAGAGATGGGGTAAAAAAGTTTATACTTCTGCTACATTGTCTATTAGGGCTTTGAACTGTCAATTTTATATGCTGAAGTATCAGCAATACCTTTTGTCTGTATTTAAACAAAAGATGTCAGCTGTTTCTATTGGTGCGGATAATCAGGAGTTACAGGATTTATTGCATGCTATTGAACAGGTGGGTAAACATATCCTGCATTGTGGTTTTGATTCTTTGGAAGATTCTTGCAGGGCTGCAACAACTGGCGCAGTTATTAGAAGACATGCTTGGTTAAAGGAACAAAGCTTGCCGGATCAGGTTAAAGCCAAACTTTTGGATGCCCCTTTGCAGCACGATGTTCTGTTTGGGTCCAAAGCTGAAGAGGTATTAAAGAAAATGGAGGACAAAGTCAAATCTATGCAGACAGTTAAGGATTTTCTACAGGTGCAACCTCCTAGATTTAGCAGACACTAGCCAGCTAAACCTTGGTCCTTTCCGGGCTCAGACAGGTCTCAGAGAGGCAGATTCAGGCATTCCAGAAGTAGGGGACAGGCACAGACCCATTTTAGGAATAGGCAGTGGAGTGCCCCCTCTCCCAAGGGAGGTGAAGATAAGTCTCAACCCTACCGAAAACAGTCTTTATGACTCTCCCCTTCTGGTTCCAGGGGCTCCTCTCCTGGAAGCACCTTTGGGGGGAAGGATTTCTCTTTTTTATCAAAATTGGAGCCACATAACCCGGGACAAATGGGTTCTGGACATAGTCTCAAGAGGTTACAGATTTCATTTCCACACCTTGCCAAAACCGAACAGTTGGCAAGAATCTGTCAAATCATCAGTGGGCAGAGGCGCAACGGCAGGTTCAGTCCCTCCTGGCTATGAGGGCCATAGAATTGGTACCAAATTTAGAAATAGGGCAAAGTTTTTATTCCAGACTTTTCCTGGTTCCCAGGAAGGAAAATTCATGGAGACCAATCCTGGACCTTTCTGTACTAAACACCTTCCTAGATATACCAAAATTCAAGATGCTCACTCTGCAGCAGCTGCTGCCTATGTTGGGCAAGAACGCTTGGATGGTGACTCTGGACTTAAAAGAAGCTTACTTGCATATTCCTATAAGGCAAGAGTGCAGAAGGTATCTGTGTTTCAAAGCAGGTTCGAAGCATTAGCAGTTCTCTGTGCTGCCCTATGGCTTATCTACTATGCCCAGGGTCTTTACAAAGTGCCTGGCACCAGTAATGGTGTTTTGCAGACAGAAGGGGATTCAAATATACTCTTATCTGGACGACTGTCTTATTCAAGCGGACGACAAAGACACTCTACTTCGGCATCTAGCTTTTGTGCAGCATCCTCTTCAGTACCTCTGTTTCACAATGAATCTAAAGAAATCAAATCTGGTACCCACACAACAGATTACTTTCCTGGGTGCTCTTCTGAGTACTACAACCCAGATGGCTTCCTTGACACCCGACAAAAAAGTGCAACTGGCTTCTTCTTTCCGACACCTGGCTTCAATGAAACAGCTGACTGCAAGAATAATTCTGCAGGCTTTGGGTTACATGGCTTCCTGCATTCTACTAATACCATATGCAAGACTGCATATGAGGAAACTGCAGTGGTACCTCAAGAGTGTATGGTCTCAGCATTACCACAGTTTGGAAACAGTGATCACGATTTTGCCTTGTCTCCAGCAAGAGTTTCTTTGATGGGCCAAAGCCTGTCTACAGAACAAGGGGAAGCCTTTTTGTCCTCCACTGACCAACCAAGTTCTGACAACGGATGCTTCAGATTATGCCTGGGGAGCCCACATGCATGAGAGATGTCTTCAGGATGTTTGGACAAAGGAGCAAACACACCTGCACATAAATTTGAAGGAGATGCTAGCTGTACAGAATGCCCTGATAGCCTTCAAGGACCTTCTTCTACCAGGACAATTTTTGATACAGACAGACAACACTACAGTGATGTGGTACATAAACAGGCAGGGGGGGGGTCTCACTCTTACCCCCTGTGCAGATTAGCCATGACTCTATGGTACACTGCTCTGACCTGCAGTGTCAACCTACAAGCGCAATTCCTGCCAGGAAAAGACAACACTCTGGCAGACACATTGAGCAGACACATTTCGGATCCACACAAATGGATGTTGGATGTTTGGATAGTCAGGATGATTATAAAGGCGTGGGGATGTCTGGACATAGATCTCTTTGCATCCCCTCAGAATCATCAACTTCCAACATTCTGCACAAGGACCTACGAAAAACTAGCATGGAAAGTGGATGCCCACTCATTCAGTTGGAAACACCTCTCAGTATATGCTTTTCCTCTTCTACCTTGGGTACTTCTGAAGATAAAACAGGACAGACCGCAAATGATTTTACTGGCTCCCAGTTGGCCTCAGCAATTCTGGTATTCCACTCTGATGAACCTGGTTCAGGAGTCTCCCTGGATTCTGCCTCAAATCCCTCATCTACTGTCTCAACGGGATGGCCGGATACTGCACAGTCATGTCAAAACTCTGAATCTAGCTGCCTGGTGGATCCAGGGTCTGTAAACACCTCTACCCTTTCCAAACAGGTAATGGATGTAATCCTTGAAGATAGACGGCCCAGCACTAGAAAATCTTATGCGGGTAAATGGAAAAGATTTTGCTCCTGGAATCAAGTTCAGGGGTGGTGATTCTGCTGTTCCGAACATTCCTCTGATTTTACAGTATCTGACAGAGTTGTTACATATGGGCCTATCTTTTTCATCTGTAAAGCTTCATGCTTCTGCTATTTCTGCACATTACGATATGGATCCTCCGATTTTTTTGTCATCCATTACTTAAACAATTTCTTAGAGGGGCTAAGAATATTTGGCCCCCTATGAGGGCTCCTGTTCCCACTTGGGATCTTAACTATGTTTTGGAGAAATTAACCTTGTCTCCTTTTGAACCTGCAGCTTCCATGGATTTGAAATTTTTGTCTTGGAAAACTGCTTTTCTTTTAGCTATTACCTCTGCTAGAAGAATTTCGGAATTGCAAGCACTCATGGCTGTGGAACCCTTCCTTATTTTTCATCAGGACAGGGTATCTCTACGGACTAATCCCACCTTTATGCCCAAGGTGGTTTCGGCAGTGGCCTTGAATCAGTCTATTCATTTGCCTACCTTTTATCCTAATCCTCAAAGTGAGGAAGAAAGTCTTTTGCACTCTTTTAGGCGTGCACAGGCAACTTTGTCTATACCTGGACAGGACCAAGATATTCCGGAAATCTGATCAGTTGTTTGTCACTTATGCTCCTACTGTTCAAAGGAAAACAATCACTAAGCAAACTATTTCCAAGTGGATTGCCCATTGCATCAAGTTCTGTTACTCTTATCATGGCAATTCAGTTCCTATTAATGTTAGGACTCATTCTACCCGGGCTACTGCTACTTCAGCAGCTTTTCTTTGTGGGGTTCCTACCAAGGATATTTTGGAAGCTGTTATTTGGAGTTCTGTACATACTTTTTCTAAGCATTACAACCTCCTTCTCTATTCTAAATCCAGGGCCGGTTTTGCTTCTGCGGTTTTGCAAGGTTTTGTGACCGCTCCCTCTGTTTCTCCTCCAGCCACCCTTTCTTAGCTTTGGGACTCAACCCTACAGTCATGACTGCAACAGTGAACCACGAAGGACATAGTACAGTTGTGTACTCTTACCATAAATGTAGATGTTTGAGTGTGTTCACTGTTGCATTCTGGGTTACCCTCCCTCCTACCTCCTCTTTTGTTTTTTCTTTGATTATTATCTGTTATGAGGTATTTTGGCTGATGAGGTTTTGGGCATGGTTTCTTTTTTAGCCTTTTCTTTCTGGGCACCTAACATCTGGGGCAAGAAAAACTGGGGAAATGGTGTTAGCTGAGGTCTTTATACCTTCTGGCGCATTGACGTCAGGATAAAAGTGAACTGAGCTGATGCCCGATCCAGATTTTTGGGACTCTGGCCGATTGGGGGCTGCTGCTGGCAGGAAGAACCCTACAGTCATGACTGCAACAGTAAACACACTCGAACATCTACATTTATGGTAAGAGTACACAACTGTACTGTCCCCTGCCATAATCAAACTCTACAACAGAAGGAGGAAACCGATGCAGAATAAGATAAAGTCCCAAGATTGGAAAAACTCCCTTATCAGCCTCAACAAAAGTTGAGATCCCTCATCAAATCCTCTAAAGCTAGCTATGAAAACAGAATTGCAGCAGATAGTAAAGACAACCACAAGGCCTTCTATAGTTATGTAAAGAATCTCCACTGCAATACCCGGATTTGCTCTGTGCTACTGCACAATGGTACCTCCTATATCGAGCCTATGAACCTCTGAACCTATGAACCGCAGAATCCTTTATAAATGCAGAATCCTTTATAAATGCATTCTATGAACACCTTCAGGAATGCATGGATCATGCAATCCCAAATAAAACCAAGACCCAATCCTCCAAAGGCAGGCGTCCTGTCTGGTGGACCCCAGCCATAAACAAACTATACAATAGAAGGAGAAAGCTACTACATGATAGAGCAAAATCCCAAAAAGGGAAGGCATCTCTGGTCAGTATTAGCAAAAAACTACGGGCACTCATAAAATCATCTAAGGCCAACTTCGAGAGAAAAATTGCACAGGACACTAAGGATAATCACAAGGCTTTCTTTAGTTATGTTAGGAACCTGGGTGGGAATTCCTAGATATGCTCAGAATTAGTCCGAAATGACAAAAAATACACCAAACCCACAGACATTGCCAACATCCTAGCTGACAGGTTCAGTGCAAACTTCTCCCCCCTCCCCACCAAAAGGGCAAATATCTATCCCAGCAGAGTGCGGCCCCCTTGACATCTCAGATGCTCAGGTAAGAGCCACCCTCTCCAAAGCAAAAAAACACAGCATCAATGGGACCAGACGGTGTCCCGGGCTGCATCCTATATGAACTCCAAGAAGAGCTAAACCCAAACATAAAACTACTGTTCAATCTCAGCCTTACTACAGGATATGTACCCAAAGATTGGCGTACAGCAACAGTGGTCCCTCTCCACAAAGGTGGTGCCTCAATGGATCCTGGAAACTATCGCCCCATAAGCCTGACTAGCTTGGTCTGCAAAGCTATGGAAAGGATCATCATGGACCTCATAAATAAAGATATTGGAGACCTACAGACACTGGATCCTACCCAGTTCGGCTTTGTTAAGGGCAGATCCTGCCTCTTAAACCTGGTCAATTTCTTTGAAACAGTCACCAAGGCCATTGACGAGGGGAAGGTGGTCCACACAGCCTACCTGGACCTCACAAAAGCCTTCGATACAATACCCCACTCGGGCATTATAGATAAGCTCACCAGCTTAAATATAAACCCCTATGTCACTAGATGGGTTGCAAACTGGCTCAAGGACAGAACCCACATGGTTAGAATTGCTGGAGCCATGTCAGACTCCAAACCAGTTACAAGTGGCATCCCACAAGGTTCTGTCCTGGGACCTCTCTTGTTCGGTATATATTTCTCGGAGGTACAGGCCAACACGGAAGGACTGTGGCTGACCAAGTTTGCAGATGACTGCAAACTATGCACCATAATCGACTCTCTAGCCGATACAAGCATACTCCAAAAGGGCCTCATAGAAATAGACAACTGGTGCCAGAGCCATGGCCTCAAGCTAAATGCCAAAAAGTGTATAGTCATCCCCTTTTGGCAAAAACAAAGTGCCCACAAATTACCACACAGGTGGTAATTCATTAAGTACGGAAGAAGTAATTAGGGACCTGGGGACCCAAGTTGATAGCAATCTCTCATTTGAAAACCACGTGACCAAAGTGGTTAGAAAAACATTTTATATAGCCCACCTAATCATGAAAGGATTCACATCTAGATCAGGGGAGGTCATCGTGCCTCTTTACTCATCCCTCATCAGGCCCATAATTGAGTACAATGCCCCTTTTGGGATGTACCTTACCAGACACCTGCAGCAACTGGAAAGACCCCAAAAGTACCTCACCAAGAGGATCAAAGCGCTCAAACAGATGCCATATGCTGCCCGATTAAAGAAACTCCAGCTCTACTCAGTGGCATACCGCCTGCTCAGAGGCGATCTGTGCCTGACGTATAAAGCCATGTCCAACCCAGAATTAATGGACATGCTGCATCTCAGAAAATCCAAATCCCATCGAGCTAATCACTCGAGAGACTTGAACCTCAGCACTGAAATAAATAGGACATGCTGGAGGGACATATTCATAACCCAGAGGCTCCCTTCACTCTGGAATAAAATCCCAGTCCAGGTTAGGCAGAGTCCCTCATTGACTCTCTTCAAGAGGAATCTTGATGAGTGGATGGGAGATCGTAGGTTTACCCCAGGTATCACTTTTGTGTCACTGTTAGACAGAGGCACAGTATACTAACCTCGAAAAAGGGCAGAGCAAAATTCATTTAAAATGGGTGGAGAAAAACAAACACACTCTGTCTAGGCTTATACATGCCCTAGGGCAGATAGCCTAGTATGAAACTATGAACCTATTTGTAGCACAGGTGCACATAAGGCCTGATATTCAGTTCAATGCTGGTAGAATTAGCCACTGGGATAAAAGTACACATACATAGTCTGGTGCCTAATCCAGTATGCTGAGGCGCATGCAAGTAAGATTGGGGTACACAGTTTATGGGCACACGGCACATGGTACAGGCTTTAATCAGTTGTAAGACAGTTACCAGTCCCTGAGTACTGCTCCCTAGCAGTACTGTCACATGACCTGGCATGCATTTATTGTTTGGAGATCATTCTTGGTTGCAGAGTGTTTTATTTTTTTCCTTTGCCACTGTTTGTTTTCTTCCCCATGATGGTATAGACTTATCAGTGGACATGGTTTGTGACTGCCTTGCACTGCCAGTTCATCTGTCAGTGAGCATTCACTGAGTATTCCAGGGGATTCACTGAGTATTCCAAAGTATTCGCTGAGTATTCCAGAACTCCATTAATCATTGCTTCAAATATAGATACCAGTTTACCAGCATTACGTTATGTTTAAGCAGCAATCCAAGTCAGGGAAGTGGGTTATGGTGGGATTTAGTCCTGAGGGCAAAGTACAAACTACCAAACACTCTTTCTATGAGAGAATACTTCTCACATGTTACTCAACCCTCTGCTATGGATTATTTTCATTATACTATAGTATAGATGGTATGGATGTTTTCCATGTTTTTAATGCCATTAGATTACTTAGGAAAGGGAGTTTAATGGAATATGCCATACAATAGCAGTGGGCCAGCTGAATGATGCTGCAGTTATTTTATAAATTAAGTCATGAACTAGATTGCTTTTATGAGTGGGAATTCACAAATCTTAATTAACCTTAATTTCTTTGACTATTAGATTACGAATTTGAGCTTCCCTAAAGTACAAACTGTTTGACTGACGTATTCACTGTATATGCATATATGTATATAGAATGACTAATATGTTATAACACTCAGCCAAAGTAAACTGCCAAAGAGTTTTAGTGATTTACTGGTCGACAGACCATATTTATGTTTTCAGAGGATGTTACACAGTCCCAGATGGAGTTAGTAGTGGACAACTCCCCTGTGGAATATTATTTTAGCTAACCAAAAGTTAAGATTAGTTAATAAAGATAAGCTGTTGTTATGATTATTTTGAGTGCATCTACTTTAAGATGTATATGGTAGGCATCTTATGGGCTTTGTATTTACTTACCTCTCATTCCTCATATATTTCTGTGATTAGTTATGTCATCCTCTGAAAATTCCAAGAAATGCAACAAATAAATCAACATATCTTGTTTTATTTAAAAAGCTGCAAACTAACCATGGCTTATGACATACAGGGTCAAAGCCCTGACTATGTCCTCAGTCTCTTATGTTTGATTATCAGCATAGGAAGTTGGAATGCAAGAGAGTGGGAGTGAGACTATAATGCTAAGGCATTCATGCCATGGGGACAGAAGCAGTCCAGCCCCTGCAATGCACCCTGAGAGGAGCACAGAAGCCTAGCATAAGCAACTGTGGCTCAAGGTAAAGACCATGCTGCACAGCTGTTCAGGGGCTTGGACATGTGAGTAAGATGCATGTGTGTCACCTTAGGACAGCAGCAATTGCAGAAGTCATAGCCAACAAATCCAGGGTTTAAATCTATAGCCAACAAATCCAGGGTTTAAATCCAGGAGAATGAACCACCCTCACATTATGGCAGTCTATTCCTGACAGCCAAATCTCACTTCCAAGGGGAAGAATGGACCTATTCTGTCTTGCCTTAATATGGGCACAAATGGGTCACAGTGGTCTTGCCTTCCTCTCACTCCTGAGAAGAAAATAATCCACCTATAACCCCTTTTCCCATTTTTTGCACATGGGGTCATTGTGTCACTTCAACAGTGACAACCATCTAAATCCAAGGTGTATACCACCAGGTGGCTAGCCCTGCCACAGTAATTCTTCCACACCACACACTTGCATGCACATCTATAGCAAATTTAGAATGTCCAGTCCACCTTCTGCATATCTTTGGAATGTGGGAGGAAACCCACCTGAACAGAAGGAGGACATGCAGTCTCTGCACTGAAGGCACCCCAGACAAGGACTGAACCAGGGAACTTCTTCTTGTAAGGCAACAACACTATTAGCTGTTCCAATGTGCTGCCCCTGTGAAGAAAAGAATGGGCCAAATAAAAGCTTGAAGGGGCATGAAGAATGTCAGTGTATAAACAAAAAAAAGTCTCCAGATAATCACTAGTATAGTAGCAGTACAGGCATTGTTCCAGATGTACAGAAATAGCAATTATAATGTAACCACCATTATATAATTAATTTATAACAGAAGGCAAAAGTTGATAGCTGTAGTTGCTTTTGTAGTCTTTATTTAGTCATAATGATTGATGCGGAGAGCTTGAGTTTTCAATATGGAAACACTAATCCTTTTTTATTTTCTATAATCATTGAAAGAATGACAGAGATCCCAGGTCTGAACTTGGATTTTGGGTTGGAGATGGCTTTCAGGTCATGAGTAGGATTGTTCACATGGCCCTGGGATTGTGGTACTATAACAATGACATTCATGCCTTTAGAGCTTTGAAGCTGATTTTGCTGAAAATAGTTCACTAAATCCCTGTAGCCTTTATGTTTTTGCAGCTTAATTATTTGTCCAAAATAAAACATAGTTTGTCCCTTAATTGCTGAACATTTAATGTGAAGCATAATACATTTTATTTCTCCTACTCTGTGACATTTATTATACTTTAAGTCTACTGAGAAGCAAACTTTTGAATATTTATTTTAAAGAATATCAGAAGGTAACAAGCTATGGCTAGCTTTAGTTATTTTAAGTGTTTACATTTCTGCTCATGTGTATTGCATTTGTGAAAAAATATGACAAATGGCTAAAAGTAATTTCAGCATGATGCAGTTGTGACCATATAGCACACCTATGTATATGTATTTATATAATACCTATGAGTTAAACATACATACTTAAATAAGGTTGTTCATCAGGTCAAATGATAAAATACCAATAAAGTAAAGTGGCCTTTAAATAAGTTTATCTTTCTGAGTTTATGGGATGGAAAGGTGACTCTAAAACACTGTTTCTATGTGTAGATTTATAAATCAGGATTTCCTGAAAATAATCTTGTATTTGAAGCATCATAACAGTTTTCCTCTGGTGAACTAACTTTCATCATCTGATTCATTCATTCATTTTTCAATTGCCTGTTTCATCAAATTCATAGTAGGTATTTATGAAGTATATCTGAGCATATACATGTATACACATGTGCACGCATGTGTGTGTGTGTGTGTGTGTGTGTGTGTGTGTGTGTGTGTGTGTGTGTGTGTGTGTGTGTGTGTGTTAGCTTACCCAGCATTACTTTATTTATCTTGTACTCTACTCCATGACAGATTTTAACTAGTTATAAAATGTATTTGTTAACCTGTTGCCTGTATAATATTGCCCAAATGAGCATTATTGTCTTGGAAAGGTAGTCCCCACTCTACTATTCATGTATATTTAGATAGTATGTGAATAGCTCTGGTCAAAAATTGAATTAAAAGCATTATGTCTAGAGACTCAAGCTCCTGGTAAAGTATTATGCTGTTAAAACTTCATCAAGGACTGCTGTATGTTTGGACAAATTGTGTACTGCATAGCAGAGCAATAACAGTCTCCCTGTAGGAATCATATCTAACTGATGTGCATTTCATTAATATAGCCATGCATGTGTCAGAATATGCACAGTGAGAGGAAGCACAGGGCATATTGCATGAATCTGTATAGAGAATGATGCCCATGCTGATTAGTGATTGAATCAGGCACAGAGCTGATCCCAGATAGCATGCTAAAAATCTGTGCAATAAAACCCTACTCTATTTATGCATGCTATAATGTCATCCATAGTCACAAGCATACTGATCCATTGGTGTGAGGCTGAGAGGGCACTGTAAATACCTATGCTGGTGAAAAGATGGCAAGTCTTTGCAAAGTTCTTATTGAAATGCTGTTGGCTTGTGTTCGGGGGCAAGCAAGATGATTGAAGGAAATATGGAAGCCACTTAACCTCCTTAGTAATGCTAGCATTTCAGCCCTCATTAGCTTCATTTTCCTCATGTTTCAAAACTTTCACTACATTTGGGTCTTGTGAGGTCAGCAGATATGTGTGGAGTCCCACGACAGCAGATCTATACATGTAATCAATTTCAAGGAGGCCCATCCCTCCTTCAGAAGGGGGAATATATAGTCTTGGTATGCAGTGATTTTTATAAATCATTTAGTGAGCATGACGCATCCTTCTTGTTTTCCTATCTAATCTATCCAATACGTTTTGGGGCCAATCAGTCACTTCAAAACTGTAAGTTAGGACAGGAAGAGCAAATTGGTTTATAGCTTTGATTTTGTTCCTAGATGTCAGTGCTATTTTCAGGATTAATTTATGTCTTCTAAAGTATTCCTTACTAAGTTTTATTCACATTTGTTCATGTTTTATTGTTAATCCTTCATCAATTCCCAAATATGTATTCACTTCCTCTTGCTCAAATTCATTTATATTGCATTCTTGTCCCAGACTGATGTTTTCTTGGTGCTGCGGTTTTCCTGCTTTAAAGGTTACTTTTGCACATCCATCAAGACCAAATGACATTCTTATATAATCTGAAAAAGTTTTGACAACTTGCAGTTGTGCTTTCAGTTCCTCATCTGATGAGCTATACAGTTTTAAATCATCGACAAAGAGAAGATGAGAAGTCTTTACACTTTGTTGTTTTCTAGGAGCCAAATTATAGCCATGGCCTAAGCTGTTAAATAGTCAGCTTAATGGGTTAAGGGCAGGACAGAATAGCAGTAGTAACAGAGAGTCACACTGGAATATCCCCCTTGAATTTTAATCCTTGAGATAATAATTTGTCCTTTATCATGGCTTAATTGCAAAGTGGTCTGTCAGTGTTTCATGGTCACTGTAATGTATTCATAATAATAATATACTTCCAATACATATGTGCCTATTGTCAGGAAGCGTTATGGTAGTATTTCTAAAAACAGGGGAAAGTCTATCCAAGACATTGGGGAAATTCCCCATCTCTTATGAAGGAGGCACTGAACAGTGGCTGCTATCAGGAAAATGGAGGGGGATGCATATGAGATGATAGAACTACGTGCATGACAGAGGAGTAAAACTGGAACTGAGCGCTGCACTGTGGATAACAATGTGGTTTCTGCTACTTAATCTCCACAGTGGAAAGTGATGCCCTGGATGGTGAAATGCTTAAAAAGGTAATGATGTAGTCAGAACTGGCTTCTGAGGGAGAAGTGGCTTTGAGTGATAGTGCTCAAGTTATTTTAATTTAGGTGCTGATTGTGACAGTGGAGGACTAACTGAACTTTTGGATGTTTCCATGGGAGTCATGCATGAAGTACCTGATGCATGTGGTGATGTAGAGAATGTGAGAACACAGAAACGTAGGCGTGTGAATGTGGCTAAGATGTTAGCAACATATGCACACATATCTGGATAGAGAAATTGGAATGTAATGGTAAGAGTACAGGTAAAGCAAAGATTTATCATAAATAGCTATCATGTGGGATAATGTTAAAAATATGTTGAGATTTACGATGACTGATCTCTAGTCATTGATTCATTTAGGTACCGAGACATGTGCTGAGGTTACAATTGAGACACATCAACTGGCTTGTAGATTTGTGGAAACATTTTCTGCCAGTATGAGCAAAACACCATAGATGTGAGATGCTATAACTGATATGACTTTGTACATTAAAAAGAATTTAGCTTTGCAGTTTCGAACAGACAAAATTTGCAAAGAGTAAGCTGATTTGTTTTTGAGGGAGAAATGTCAGACAGCTTTTGTAGTAGTTAAATCTGTGGAAATAAGAGCAAAATGCACAGGAGGATAAGCAACACTGCTTCTACCTGACTTATCTGCTCAGAGGTACAAAATAAACAAGTGGAGGTTAAGGGAATTCAACCCAAGACTGTAGGATGATGATTGATAGTAGTGTATAGCTGTAATCTGTTTCATACTGTGAAACCAATCTTACACAAGTAGTGTAAACTGACTAAAAGCGAATAAAATATATGTTCATTTCCAGTATTAAATTTTAAATGATGATTTGGCTGCTTCTTCATAGGCCCTAAATATCCTGCATCATGGGCCATTTAAACCTTTTGAAAGAATGGATATCATTATATCATATGTTGCATCTTTTGGCTTTTCTCGGTTAGGGGTCGCCACAGCGGAACTCTGGTCCGCTAATGATTGGCAGTGGATTTTTACATGCCGAGTTGCCAGCCCTGATGCACAACCTTCAATGAAGGCACGCCCATTCATGCATGTCTCCACACAGAAGACGCTCTAGCTGAGAATCGAACAGGACAACGTCTTACTGTGAGACGACAATGCTACCGCAGCACCACCACCGCAGTATATCATTAAATCATATGTAACCTATCATTTATTACCTGAATACAAATTACATTATTCTGCATGTAGTATGAAAGCCAACTTTTGCCTTTACTCTTAGACCACCTGTTACTGTGGAATGTCTATGATTTTGATGTGCTGCCATTCACCTTGCAAGGCTTACTCAAGGACGGAAACAACATCATTACTGTACATAGCTGCTCATATGGTATATTGTTTATGTATTGTTTAAATACTACTACTGGATGGTTGCCTTTTCCTTTATGCTGAATGTTGCACAATGTCTGAATGCTGTAATACCAGCACAATGATATAAAGAACACAATATAATTGACCTAAGATTAAATAATGTTTTTTAAAAAATGAATGCTTTTCTTGCACTTAGCTGATCTTCAGTTTTCTTATGGTGATAACTTTCAAAATAAAATTACTGTAAAAACAATGTCATGTGAAAAAATTTGAGAATATTTGTTTTTCTAATAATACTATTTATTTGTCTGTTACTTTTGTTTCTAGTTAAATGTTGTAGTTCAGATGGGTATCAATACTGCCAATGGTTCAACGGGTAGCACCCTTGCCTCTGGTTTTAGAAGATCATAAGACCATGACTTCTATTACCACACCAGGTGCTGGGGTTCATTTTACATTGCTGACACTGCAGTTCAGCCCAAGGTGTGGGGAGTGTGTGCGGGGGGGGGGGGGATCTGCACTCCTGAGTGTACTGTCCTTCATGTGAGCCATTAAACCAAGGTCACATCTGCCTGAGTTAGTAGTAGTTCAGGTAGACATTCAGGCTTAGTGAAAGGAAAATGGGGTCCTTTATTAACACAGCATAAAACACATTATTTACATACTTACATTTTATTTATAACAACATACTAAAAAGCATTATGTACATACATATTACACAATGTACATCTTTGCAGGCACATCTTATATATTTCTTTTTTTGACTGTTTATCACTTTTCCTATAAAACCCTCATTATTATTATGCCATAATTGATACGTAGTCCTTCTTCCAGAATAATAATCTGATTTTTTTATAATACATCTGCCAAAATTAATTTTCCATTAAACAAAATGCAGTCAGTCTTTCATTCCATATAACCCATTGTGATGCCCACCACTGCTACTAATATGTGATGGCCACAAATATGTGCCATCCCCAAGCTGGGCCATTAATCAAGGAGCCTGAATCTTCACCACTGACACTGGAAAGGGAAGTGCACTTGGAATACAAATGGATACACTCACTATTTACAGATGCAGCCTCTCGGTATCAAGTATAATTTTCCTTAAGAGCACACAGGGAACACACTCATCCTGTGGTCTGGATATCTCTTTATCTGTCTTCTTCCAAGTCCCCAATAAGACTCCCCACTGGTACAGCTTTAGAATTAGGCCCTCAGCTGAGTGTCCAAGCCAAGTCCTTCAGCACCCTCTCTGCAAACCCAGTTCTTCATGTCCACTCTTTAAGATTTGACTTTGACACACACACATGCAAACATGCACACACACACACACACACACACACACACACACACACACACACACACACACACACACACACACACACACACACACACCTGGAAAAGACTGGCACAGATTACCCACTTTACCAGCTTTGCCCATACTATAAAGCAGTTATCATTGCCTTCACTCAGTTACTCTAAGGATCTTAAAAGGGTATCCAGTTATACTGTGTAATATATTAATACTAATATAAATGGTAGTAGTTCACCAAGATGGCTAGGCCTTCTGGAGTGGCCCACACAGTGTCACCAAATAAATATAAGTGCTCTCCAAGATTAAGTACATTCTACAAGGATCAGCCACAATAAAAGTTGTAAATATATTTAATAATAAATAATAAAAGTACATTAAAATACTGAATATATATTCAGAGTAAAGCACAGAGTTCAGATCACTGGAAATATTGAAAAGAACATTAATGGACAGACTCAAGCAAATAAAGGAAAACAATATATAATTAAGATTCACTATATTCCTGACTAAATCTAAAATAATTTTACTGTTCCCTAGTTCAGTTACTTACTACTGCAAGGCAAGATGTTGTGGGTGAGGGTCTTTCTAGTCAGGCTTCCCAAACAGAATACTCAGTACTCTGAGATTACTTCTTGTAAAATATAATATCCAAGATGACTTGCAGAATGACCTCATCTGGTTACCTGACTCTAGGTTCCCACAATATCTCCTTTTGAAGTTTGAGACTGGACTTTAGCAGACGGCTACAATACACATTTAGAGCTTTTATGGCAGTGCCTAGGAGCCAGAAATATTTACAGCACTTCCCCCCTTCTTTACAAAAGCTAATAGATAATGGTTGCTCCCAGACCTACAGTCTCTGGTCCCATTTAGCACTGTGGGTGCCTTTTAATGGTTTAACAGCTCATTTACATTTCCCTTATTTTTCTTAAAATAAGCCAGATGGTTAACCTCTGCTGTTCCAGTATCCTCTATTAAAACATATACATTTAAGTCAGTTACCATAATACATGCACATTTCTCTTCATTTCAGTAGGGTGCACTGTTGATACATTTTAACACAATTAACATAGGCAAAGCTCACAAATACATATTCAGCACAAGCATCTGTACAGATCAGTTTGATATACTAATCACATATAATTATTTACAAAATTCCAGCTAGCTGTGCTGGCACACGTCATACATCTACTGTTATACTTCCTCTGGCATGGCTAACAGTACATCCTATCATCACTTCTCCCCCCTTTGAAGACTCAAGCTAGTTTTTTAAGTGACCTTTGAGAAACATGGTTTGAGAGAGATAAGCATATCTTGGAATATGTTTACCCTATTTCCTGTCTTGGGATTCCATCTACCTTTGCATTGCTATCTCCACTAGAGTCTTGGACTGCCATATCATATGCCTACAACCCTAGGCTCCACCAGTAACTTAGGATTTTTCTGGCTGGCTCCCTGTAGCCATAGCTCACCCTCAGACTCCTCCTGCCTCCTACTGCAAATACTGAGCAAAAGGGCCTCCCTGTCATTGTAAGGTTACAGTATGTTAACATGGTAGAGTCTGTGCCCCTGTCTCCTGCCTATCAATTCTACCATATAGTTAACATCACTGACCTTCTTTACCATGTTGAAGGGTCCCTCCCAATCTGCCTGCAGTTTATTGTGTCTGACAGGAATGTGAACCATCACCTGATGCCCCACAGCATAATCTCTTGTTCAAGCATTCCTGTCATACCAGACCATTTTCTGCAGTTGGATTCCTGCCAGTTTCTCATGGGCCAAGCCCATGAGCTCGCTAAACTTTGTCCTGAGGTTTAGGACATATACCACAACAGGCTCCTTGTGGGATTTGCAATCACCCTACCAATCATGAATCAAATTTGAAGGCCCCTCCCTCACCCAACACCCATAGAGCAACTCAAAGGGAGAAAAAATAGTAGATTCCTGAGGAACCTCTCCTTAAGCAAACAATAGATGGGGCAAATCTTTTCCCCACTCCCTCTTAAACTGGTCTGCAAATGCCTGCAGCATGGTCTTTAGCATAGAGTTAACCTCTCCACAAGACCATTAATCTGGTGGTGGTAAGGGGTTGTCTTCTCCCCACAGTGCTCTACAGACAAGCCAGCAGGTCTGACATGAAATTGGAACATCTGTCAGTCAGTATTTCTCCTGGGAAACCTACCCTGCTGAAAATGTCTAGTAAAGAATTTGGCACCTTCTCTGCCTTGATGGAGGACAGCTCCACCATCTCAGGGTATCTAGGAACATAACCTACTACCACTAGGATATACTTCTTCCCTGTGGAACCTGAGGTACTCAGATGCCCCACAATATCCAAAGCTACCCTCTGAAATGGCTCCTCAGTCATAGGCAAAGGCATCAAAGGAAAGTTGACCTTGTCTCCTGCCTTGCCTATTTTTTAGCACTGCTCAGAGTTCCTGCAGTACCCTGTTACATTCCTGGCAATCCCAAGCCAATAAAAGTTCTGCATATTACATCTCTTAGTATGCTTTATGCACATATGAAAGAATATCATGGGTTATGGCTAGAAGTGTCAGATGGCAGGCTGTGGGCATTACCAACTGCTGTATTACCTCACCTTCTAGCTCTCCCTCAGGGGTTCACTCTCCATACAATAACCCTTTGTTCCAGTATACAGAATCCCCTTTTCCTTGAGACGCAGGTGCCTCCGTAGCTATGGCCGTCAATCCTCGTAATGTAGGGGTCTGAGAGCTGAGCCTGTGTCATCCCTTTTTTGTGACTCTTCCCAGCTCTCATTCTACAGGAAGTCTGGTATCCTCTGACAGCGGTGCCTCATTGTCAGCCTGGGTACTACAACTCACCTCTGCCATTGCAGTCACTTGTCCAAAGGGACATCAGTACCCACCAGCAGCTATAGCTCACCTTCAGTCTCACTGCTACAGGTAGCTCCCTCCCTGAAGTAGCCACATCACCAGTCCTGACTTCAGGAGTGCGGTCTGTCTGGGTCTCTCTCAGGCTACCAGACCCACATGCCAGTCTCTAAGCCTGACTGTGTGTCACTGCATGTACACAAGGTAGTGCATTATCAGAATCATTCCCTATCAAGACATCTGCAGGAATATTCTCAAACAGACCTACTTGCTTCCCTTTCCACCCTCCCAGTCAAGGAGAACCATGGCCAAAGGCATTTGGAATAGGATCCCTCCTAAAGCTCTGACTGGAGTGGACTGCTCAAGAAAGTACTGCTCCTCATTAACCACTGCAGGTGTCAAAATAGTTATATCAGAGGCTGTGTCTCTCTTGGTAGTTGCCTGTTGTCCATTGATCAACATTGAATATAAACTCTATTGGTAGTTTGGTACCCCTGTTGTCTACAGACAACTTACCATTCGCATTCTGTTATTTTCTCTTGCTGGTTCCCCCATCTTTTGTTCCTCACTTTGTCTCAGTGGGCATCTATATGTTACCTGGCCCCACTAGTTTCATTTAAATCATTTAACCATTGATCCTGGGCATGTACCTGAGCTAGGTGCTTTCCCTGTTACTGGTGGACTCTGTGGTGGCAGTTTAGGCTGTCCATCATGGGTTCCCTTATATCCACGTGCAGCGCTGGGTATCCCTTTTCTGTGCAGTGATACCCTGATTGCTAGGTATAGATCACCCTTTTTCCCCAACTCATCTGCAGAGTTGCATTTCCTGTCTGCCAACCAGATTTTCATGTCCTCAAGCAAAGTGCTAAGGGCTTGTTCCCTCACCAAACGTTCTGCCAGCCAGTGGTGACCTGACACCCAGTCACCCACCTATGAAAATAAGTGCTTAGTTCAGCAATATAATCACATACACTTTCATCAGCCTTGCGATTATGCTCACAAAACCTTTTTCTGTAAGCTTCAGGTGTTAACTTAAAACAATGTAACAAATAGTGCTTCACTTTTTCATAATCAAAACAACCAGTATCAGACAATTTAGAAACAACCAGTTACAGTTTTACCATGGAGTAAGGGGCTGAGGAACAGTACCCAAAGCCCTTGGTCAACATTATACTGTTTGCATACTTTTTCAAACATATGAATAAAACTATCAAAAGTATCACCTTCTTGGTACTGAGGAAGAATTTTACTGACCTTTATTGCTTCTGGGATATGGTTACTCTTTTCACCATTACCTACATGACCCTAGCAAAGAGTCAGCGTTTCCTTTTCATGTTGCCTCTGTGTCTCATTTTCTTTGTCTTCCAGAGTTCTCAGTGTCTCTTTTTCTTCAGCCTCCAAATGTCACATTCACTCTGCTGATTCGAATTCCAACAGTTTGGCCTCCAATTCAAGTTTCTTTAACTCCAGGTAAGATTTTAAGTCTTCTGAGGAAAAGTTGAACTGTCCTGTTTCTGAGAGTTGCAAGTCCCCATCAACTGACTGGTTATCCTCCTGGTTGTTGGTCTGTGCTGTAGCTATTAGTAAGGCTGAAATCATTTCCCCTTTAGTCAGGTTGTCATGCCCTAGTCCTTTGGCTTGGCACATCTCAGCCAACTGGTTCCTTGTCAGCTTGCTGTAATCCTCTGCTGACATCCTTGCCTGGTCTCCCTGACTAACTGAGCTAAGAAAAAGTAAATAAATAAAACTATTGTGATATGAAACTCTGAATGTCTAGCATGTGGCTGCTAAGAGTACTCCTTTCTTTAGTGACAACTGCTTACAGGCTACAGGAGTTCAATATCAACACCACTGCTCAACAATGTGTGAGCATGTGATGATCCCACCCCTGCTACAAAATAAATGTGATACTCACCACTGCTACCAATATGTAATGGCCATCAATATGTATCATCCCCACGCTGGGCTAGTAATCAAGAAGCCTGAATCCTCACCACTGACACCGGAGAGGGATGTGCACTTGGAATATAAATGGATAAACTCAGTATTTCCAGATGCAGACATCCTTGCAACAAGTACAATTTCTCTTAAGACCACACAGGAACACGTTCAGCCTGGGGTCTGGATGTCTATTTATCCGTCTCCCTCCAGGTCCCCAATAAGACTCCCCACTGGTACAGCTGTAGGGTTAAGTCCTCAGCTGAGGGTCCAATCCAATTCTTCCAGCACCCTCTCTGTAATCCCAGTGCTTCATGTCCCTACCCCAAGTATCTGACATGCACACACACTCTTTAAGATTTAATTTTCACACACGCACACACACACTCACACACGCACACACACACACACACACACACACACACACACACACACACACAAACACACACACACACCTGGGAAAGACTGGCACAGGTTACCCGCTTTACCAACGTTGCCCATACTGCCACCAGTCAGTTACTATAAGGCTCTTAAAAGGGTATCCAATTATACTGTGTAATAATAATATTAATACAAATAGTAGTAGTTCACCAAGATGACTAGACTTTCTGGAGTGGCACACACAGTGTCACCAAATAAATATAACCACTCTCCAAGGTTAAGTACTTTCTACAAGGATCACCCACAATAAAAGTTTTAAATATATTTAAAAATAAATAATAAAAGTACATAAAAATACTGAATATATATTCACAGTAAACCACAGAGTTCAGATCACTAAAAATATTGAAAAGAACATTGACAGACAGACTCAGACAAATAAGGAAAAACAATATCTAAGCTTCAATATATTCCTGACTGAATCTAAGAGGATTTTACTGTTCCCTAGTTAGGTTACTTCAGTGAGGGTCTTTCTAGTCAGGCTTCCCAAACAGAATACTCAATACTCTGAGATTGCCTTGTAAAGTATAATATCCAAGATGACTTGCAGAATGACCTTATCTGGTCACTTGACCCTAGGTTCCCACAATATCTACTTTTGAAGTTTGAGACAGGACTTTAGCAGACTGCTACAATACACATTTAGAGCTTTTATGGCAGTGCCTAGGAGCCAGAAATATTTACAACGCTTCCTCCCTTCTTTACAAAAGCTAACAGATAATGGCTGCTCCCAGACCTACCGTCACTGGTCCCATTTAGCACTGTGGAGTGCCATGGTTTAACAGCTCATTTATATTTTCCTTATTTTTCATAAAATAAGCCAGCTGTTTAACCTTTGCTGTGTCAGTGTCCTCTATTGAAACATATACATTTAAGTCAGTTACCATAATACATTTACATAATACATAATACATTTCTCTTGATTTTAGTAGGGTGCACTGTTGATACATTTTGCCACAACACAATCCAAGCTGACAAATACATTTTCAGCACAAGCATCTATACAGATCAGTTTGATGTACTAATGACATATAATTATTTACAAAATTCCAGCTAGTTGTGTTGACACAAGTCATACATCCACTCCCCTACTTTACCTGGCATGGCTGGCAGTACCTCCTATCCTCACATCCATATTACATAAAATAAATTCTTATCTACCCTTCTCATATTTTCTCTTATTATGCTGATAATATAAATACATAATCATATTCATATCCATATTTTTGTGTCATTAATTTTCTCTAAATAATTTATTAACAAAACTTTCTCCAGAGTGTCACCACACTGTTACATTTTAAAAAAAAACATACTCTGCTATATCTTCCTCTCCACAAAAGAAACACACTCTTTCAACTTTCTTTTTATATGGCATATTTCCCTTTACTGGTAACTTTTATATGAATAGTCTCCACAGGAAATCATGAGCCTCCTCTATCTTGATACACCAATTTTCCTTACTTTAATGGCTATAATCACTTCTTCTGTTAAAACTTTCCCATAGATTTACATAATACTATTGTTTCATCACATTATTATATCCCATCCTTCTATCTTTCTCTGTATCATCAATTTTTATTTTTCATGTTAGTTTTTTTCTTGATATATATATATATATATATATATATATATATATATATATATATATATATATATATATATATATATATATATATATATATATATATTAATTTCTTTATTTATATATTCTTTTTTCTCTTTTTCTTATTCTCATCATCTTTGTGGATTTTTTTACTTTTTTTAAAAATATTCTATTAGATGCTCATTCTCTTCCTTTAACAAATTTAATATTCCGTTCAAGTTAAGTGAAGCAGAATAAACCACTAGATTTACTAACACCAATCCCCCTTCATTTTCACGCTTATACAACACATCTCTTTTTACTGCATTTACTCTTGAACCCCATACAAAAGAAAACACCAATTGCACAATTTCCTTTTTCATATTTTTCTGGGATCATATAAACATTTGATATATATGGTATTTTTCCTATTACATATTTTTCTTGAATGCTAATCTATACGTCCTCCACAGAAAACTATTTAGTTAATTTATTTTGTCAAGCACTCCCATCGTATCACAACTACATAATTTTTCCCAAAATGCATTTCGAGCAAAGACACTTGATTAATTGAAAAAAGAGATACCAAATTTTCACCACATCACCAAAACCCTAATCTTTATTCAGGGTCCAGTTTCTTTTAAACAGCCATTCAGACAAACCACCACTTCCCCCATCCATATTTTGTTCTTAGCAACTACAACCATATTGTCTGTGTATTCAAAAGTCCTGGAATCACCACCTCTTTTACCTTTCATTTTATAAGCTGCTTCACTCACTAGTGCCCAGCTTCTATAACTCCATAGACTGTTCTATACAGCTAATTTACACATTTTATCACTTTCTGTATTTTACCATCGTTTTCATTATTTTTACATCTTTCCTTAAATCACAGTTAAAGTCCTCTGCAATTATAATTTTCATGTTAAATTCCCCATAGTCTAATATTTGATGAAACAGATTCTCTCTCTCTCTTTCCTTGCTAGTTATAAAGCCATTTGCTAGTTACAAATGCATATAATGCTATTCCTCTGTAAACATGTTCTCTCCACCTCACATCCACAACAGTTAACCTTCCCATCCTTACCAACATTACACCTAGTATTTTCACTGTTTTCCAACACAACATAGCCTTCCATAACAACGATCACTTCCTAAGTTACATATTATATTTCCACTCTACAATACTTTTGTTTGCAGTCTTTCTTTGTCAGGAATCTTACATCATCTAATAACATCCATATTGCATTTAGCACTCCATGCCAGTATCCCTCTATCCTTCTTATAGTGTTAGTATAATACTGTTTACATTCATTGAAAGTATTCTAAAATTGTTTCTTTTCCATATTTTTAAATTTAGGAGAAATATTTTTAAATTTTCATTTTCTTATGTTTACTCTTTCCCCACTTCATATTTTTCCTGGGTTTATGTTCAAATAATTGTTGATCCTCAGAATCAGATTTCTAACTGGCTAGAACTTCAACAAAAAAAATTAGTCTCAAACCCTTCTCTTGATCTCTCTCTTCCTGCATGCCCTCTCTACTTATTTTCCCCTCCATATTTTTTTCTTCTACAGTTTCTTCTTCTTCACCTAGTTCACATCCTTCCCTAGTCTCTTGCAGTTCTTTTTCTTATATGTTTTCTTCCCTTTCCCCTTCTTTTTTGTTATTTACTGTTTTGCTTTTGACAATCCATCTAAAAGTGTCTCTTTCCCGGGATTCATGAAGCTCGGCGCAAGGCCGGCGTAAGGCTTGCGCCGGCGGTGCATTGCATAGTCGCGCAGTAGCCATATGCATATTAATGAGAGTGCACCGTAACCACAGGCATGTGCGTAGTGTACGTGAGCGAGCCCAAGTAGGATGCGTCAGTAGGCGTGTTTAAGCAGGCAGGCGAAGAGCAACCTAACGTGCTGTCTGCCATAGTCCGCCCAGAATAGAAATGGCTGCAGCCATGGCCCGTGCAGAATGAAATGTCCGCAGAGTATGCAACAAAGTACCCGGCCCTAACTAAACAGAGAAGCAAATAAAACCCACGCAGCCCGAAATGTACCTGTCCAAGGAACAAAGGATACGCGAATACCGTGTCCGTGACAGCAATGTACTGTGAGTGTGCATAGTCAGAGAAGGTGTACAGCAGCATGTCAGCACGCCGCACCGACACAGGAGTAGCGACTAAGGTCACCAACCGTCCCACTTTGCGAGGGCAGTCCCTGTATTGGCATACGTGTTCAAATAAAGCATTAAAACGGGAAGTGTGCTAAGAGTGTAGGTCATAATGATTTCCGTGATTTAATGTAATTGTAGCCTGAATCGGTTATCTCCGTAACTGAAATACCTAAATGTCCCAAGAAACAGAATAAGCTACCAAACTGCCACAACAATAAGCTCATACTTAGGCAAATAAGTGAAGTTCTATGCTATATAGTGACCGTGTGTACGTGTCGGGCTGTGAAGTCAGATGTGACTCCCTGCACATACAGGTGGTCAATGTAGAAGTCCCACAGAACCACGATAGCAATGTGTGTGTTGAATGAAAGGCGACCGACAAACCCTGTCCCCTGATCCCTGGTAGTCACCCCTGTGCTGTGTGGACAGCCACCTATACGCTGTACAGGGTGACCTACTACCCTCGACAGGTATGACTTTGCATTATGTACCAGTCAGCTGTGGGACATGTCCCTGACAGCAGATATGCATATCCGGGAGGCCCCTGCGAAGGATATCTGTGTCAGATGTCCGTCCCAGTATGGCATCTGTTCTGCAAGCATCTACAAACAATGTTACCCATAACACCGCCGTGTGTGCCTGTACCGTGGAAATGTAGATGTATGACAGGGTGCACCCACGGAATGGCACCATGGGACACCACCTGTGACAGGCAGTTGGTCTGACATGCAGCCAGCAACTATGACCATGTGGGTTGTGTCACATAGACAGTTTACAACACATTCTGTGATGTACATGTTCACATCCCAGCCAATGGTTTCATTAACGCTACCTGAGGGGGTAATGTTATGAAGCCCTTTGCCAGGACGAGGTAGGCTGTATGGACTGCAACACCCCAGCAATGGGCTGGGTGACCGTCCCAAAATGTCAACCATGTCTTAAAGGCATGAACCGCCCCTGAACAAGACAAACCGTGTGGGATGCGCATGTATGTCCCCTATGCAGTCATGTACGAACCGCAGTATGATCCCACCCCATGTCTATGCAGATAGGTCTCCTCAGGGTACTGGGACAGTAATAACCAGCCTCAGTGGAGGCATTGGCCCTGTGATGTGGGAATACAGTTGTCATGCGATACAACCTGGGCACCCTACCTGAGGTGAGGCTATAAAGAAATAGCTGTCCTAACTGTGGGTCCTAATCCCAAATGAGATAGTGGAGTACACAGCGGCTCACCATCTGGTCTCATGGATGCTTTTCACACTACCCTGGAGAGAGCATGTCCCACCTGTGTGTCACAGAACATTTGGTGACCACAAACCGCTGGTACAGACATCTCCACATGTGTGGTGGAGGGTGTGGAGATGTCCTCACTGGACCTGTCAGCCTGTATGTCGGCAATGTGTGTATGTTGAGTAAACCCCACCTCTATGTGAACCCAGTCAGAGCATATGTGGTAGTGACCTCACAGGTGTCGAGCATAGCAACTGAAGGTGGTATGATTGTCAGCCAGGTCCATGTAGGTATATCTGTGGAATGTGCCCTGACAATCCCATGACATTGTGTAACTCTACACATATGATGACCAAGGGTGTCACACCTCACAAGGTGTCTGCTCCACCCTGTAGTAGCCACCTCCTCGTGTTGTACATCATGTGTATGGCTGGGGTACACCACACTGGACGCTTGGCATTGGTACAATGAACCACAGTTGGGTAAGTGAATGCCTGGTACATGCAGTCCTGTAGGTACTGGTAGATGGCAAATGTGATTGATGCAGTGGCTGCTGTACCATTGACCACTGGCTCAGGGTCCTTAAAGGAGACCACAGTACTGCGCAGTAGTGTGTAGTCTGCCTCTGAGCAAGCAATGTGTATGTTAACTGGCAACACTCACAGCAACGGATGCCAAAAGCAGAAGCCAATGTCCAAATAACATAGATCAACTTCTGCATGACAATATGTGTTATCATACATGTATTGACATGTGTCTGCCAATTACAATTGGAAATGGCCTGAAGACTGGCCTAAAGTTCCCATGATGTACACAGTCTGGGGTGTTGTTCCGATAATAAAGTGGCAATACCTCCCAATCGTGACCTCTGGGTATGGTATGAAAGTGGTTGTTAACCTGCAACAATGGATGTATAGCATTGGTTTCTGGTGTCGGAAGACATGTTTCCTGTAGCACAACACAGTATGGGTAGTCAAGCACACATACACAATTGCTGAACACACAGCATCAGTGAAACCCACTGCTCACAAGGACACAGTCCGACAAGCTCTACACTTTACATATGCACAGTGGTGTCCATTGTAGGACCCAAAAATTGTGGAAAGAACCAAATTATGTCTTATTTCAATGCGCATCTGAACTCATTGTCGCCACAGGTACACATATGCACCGCCAGAGTGTTTAATGTTGCTGATAGCTGTGCATGTAATGCAGCACAGACGCCCAGAAATACCCAGGGTACCGGTCAATACAACTGCATCCACATCACACCTCCGCACACATGACGGATGTGTAATGGGTACTGTCAATTGTTGCAGTCAAGGGATTCTGGGTATGTAGACACTGTGCTCGGTGTTGTTTCGCAGGCAATCCTTCCTCCCGCCCTGTGGGAGGGATGTGCGTAGCACCTGCCTCACTCCCCGCTAATAATGCAAAACATACTCCGATGAATGCTAAATGTAGGTGTGGAATGTGTACAGCCCTATAGTAGTGTCCAGTAGGCAATTGTCATGGATGGACACCCGTATGTCCAGGATGGCACCCACAACTGCAAACCCGGTAAATGACATAGCCGCTGTAAGGCATGACACAGGAAATACACATAGGGACCACAGTTGACATTCCACATACAGAGCCGGACTCGTGCCAACACCGGGCAAGATACAGCACTCAGTCTGCCAGCAACAGACTGAGGAGCACCCGCCACCGCACAGCGGAACAGATGTACGACCTCTGGAACACATACTAATGGCACACACACAACGCCAAGTAGGATATGTAAGCTATGGCATTCCCACCTATGAAGACAACATGGTTAAATGAATGCATAGGTAAGCAACATGTTCCGCTGGTGTTATATTGGAAATACAGTGACGGATATGTCCCATTGGGATGTCTGCGGTTTATATGAAGCAGTTGGTAACCAGCATCTTTGGATGTATGTCAATTGTTCACAGTACTAAATCAGCTGGTTATGTAGCACCATGTGGAATGGGTAGTCAAACAGACATCCGCGATACCTGAACACACAGTATCAGTGAAATCCAATGCTCACAAGGACACAGTCCGTCAAGCTCTACACTTTACATATGCACAGTGGTGTCCATTGTAGGACCCAAAAATTTGTCTAAAGACAGCTCTTCCGCCTTCTTTAATCACCTAACGGAACTCATTGTAGTCACAGGTACACATATGCACCGCAAGCGTGTTTAATGTTGCTGATAGCTCTCCATGTAATGCAGCACAGATGCACAGAAAACCCAGGGTACCGGGTCCATAGAACTGCATCCACATCACACTTCCGCACACATGACGGATGTGTAATGGGTACTGGCAATTGTTGCGGTCAAGGGATTCTGGGTATGAAGACTCTGTGCTCGGTGTTGTTTCGCAGGCAATCATTCACCCGCCCTGTGGGAGGGATTTCATGCGTAGCACCTGCCTTACTCTCCGCTAATAATGCAAACCATACTCCGGAGAATGCTAAATGTAGGTGTGGAATGTGTACAGCCCTATAGTAGTGTCCAGTAGGCAATTGTCATGGATGGACACCCGTGATGGCCAGAATGGCACCCACAACTGCAGACACGGGTAAATGACATAGCCGCTGGAAGGCATAACACAGGAAATACACATAGGGACTACAGTTGACATTCCACATACAAAGCAGGACCGTCGTGCCAACACCGGCGCATACAGCACTCAATCTGCCAGCAACAGACTGAGGAGCACCCGCCACCGCACAGCGTAACAGATGTGCGACCTGTGGAACACATACTAATGCCACACACACAACGCCAAGTAGGATATGTAAACCATGGCTTTCCCACCTATGAAGACAACATGGTTAAATGAATGCATAGGTAAGCAACATGTTCTGGTGGTGTTATAGTGGAAATACAGTGACGGATATGTCCCAGTGGGACGCCTGCGGTTTAAATTGAGTATTTGCTAACCAGCATCGTTGGATGTATGTAATTTGTCCACAGTACTACATCACCTGGTTATGTAGCACCATGTGGAATGGGTAGTCCAACAGACATCCGCGATTCCTGAACACACAGTCTCAGTGAAACCCACTTCTCACAAGGACACAGTCCGACAAGCTCTACACTTTACATATGCACAGTGGTGTCCAATGTAGGACCCAAAAATTTGTCTAAAGACAGGAATGCCGCATTCTTTCAACACTTAAGTGAACTCATTGACGCCACAGGTACACATATGCACCGCAAACGTGTTTAATGTTGCTGATAGCTGTCCATGTAATGCAGCACAGATGCACAGAATTACACAGGGTACCGGGTCCATAGCACTGCATCCACATCACACTTCCGCACAGAGGACGGATGTGTAATGGGTACTGTCAATTGTCGCGTCAAGGGATTCTGGGTATGTAGACTCTGTGCTCGGTGTTGTTTCGCAGGCAATCCTTCCTCCCGCCCTGTGGGAGGGATGTGTGCGTAGCACCTGCCTTACTCCCCGCTAATAATGCAAAACATACCCCGGAGAATGCTAAATGTAGGTGTGGAATGTGTACAGCCCTATACTAGTGTCCAGTAGGCAATTGTCATGGATGGACACCCGTATGGCCAGGATGGCACCCACAACTGCAAACCCGGTAAATGACATAGCCGCTGTAAGGCATGACACAGGAAATACACATAGGGACCACAGTTGACATTCCACATACAGAGCCGGACTCTCGTGCCAACACCGGCGACACAGCACTCAATCTGCCAGCAACAGACTGAGGAGCACCCGCTACCATACAGCGGAACAGATGTGCGACCTGTGGAACACATACTAATGGCACACACACAACGCCACGTAGGATGTGTAAACTATGGCATTCCCACCTACGAAGACAACATGGTTACATGAATGCATAGGTAAGCAACATGTTCTGGTGGTGTTATATTGGAAATATAGTGACGGATATGTCCCATTGGGATGTCTGAGGTTTATATGAAGCAGTTGGTAACCACCATCTTTGGATGTATGTCATTTGTTCACAGTACTAACGCAGCCGGTTATGTAGCACCATGTGGAATGGGTAGTCAAACAGACATCCGCGATTGGGGAACATACACCAGCAGTGAAAAGCACTGGGCAGGTGGACACAGTCCAGCAACATCTAACTTGACAAATGCACATCGGTGTCCATTGTAGGACCCAAAAATTCTGTTCAGAGCATGCCTGCTAGCTTCCTGCATTACTCATGTGATCTAATTGTCGCCACCACGGCACAGGTACGCATAGGCACGCAAGCTTGTCCAATGTTGATGATAGCTGTCCATGAACTACAGCACACATGCACAGAAATACCCAGGGTATCGGGACCATACAGCTGCGCCCACATCACACTGCAGCACACATGAAGGATGTGTAATGGGTACTGTCCACTGTTGCAGTCAAGGGAGTCTGGGTATGTAGAATCAGGCCTCGGTGTTGTTTCAAAGGCAATCCTTTGTCCCGCCTGGGAGGGACGTGCGTAGCACATGCGCCACTCTCCACTAATAATGCACACCATACTCCGGGAATGCAAAATGCAGGTGTGAAATGTGTACAGCCCCATACCAGTGTATAGTAGGCAATTCACATGGATGGACAAGCTGATGACTAAGATGGCACACATAAATGCAAACCCGTGGAATTACACTGCCGTAGTAAAGCATTACACAACTCATACACATAGGGACTACAGTTGACATTCTCCATACAAGAAACACAGACAACCAGCCGATGAAGTCCAAAGCAAAGACGAGGTACTGTAGGGACCGCCAGTGACCAACCAGAGCACACCAAGAATTAAAGGCAGTCACCATAGTGTCTTGAGCACACTTCGCCTGCTTCATAAGCAGACTTATTCAGACTACATACAATGTAGTTCAACCTACTAAATTTACAAGCATTAATTGGTTGGTACATTAGATGTGCTAGGTACTAATTACATGCCTTAAAGGCAGACAAGCGAACAAACCTTACTTGGGTTACACATCCCACACAGTGAGGACAACAGACATTGTTCAAAGGTACAGTATTCACCGGAAAATGGAAAAATATGTACATATATGAAACATGAACCAACATAAAATGTTTTCCAAATCTCTGACTGTGTAAGCTACATGTATATGTCCTACGGATTGTGCCAATATATTAACAGAACTGCAGACACCTAGTAATATGAATGAACCATAATATATACACATAAACCGTATGAATATGAGTACTGTAAAATAGACCAACGAAATGTAAAGATTCACAATGTGCTAATGTAACATTCATTTACAAGGTTACAGAAATAAATCAATGCAGACATCCATGTGTAAATACTAACAGAAGGCCAGCGAGGTGCTTGCCCTTACATGTACTGGGATGTCGCACCACAGCATAATGAGTGTCCGGGTGATGAATCCGTCCCAACAACACGCTCGATTAATGACAGTGTCAAGGTGTACGCCAGCTGCCCTTGTGGTTCTGAGGGATCTACCTTATTTACGGAAGCATAGTCATCAGATCTGTTCGACGAGCCGCATGCCAGGCACGGGTCACCTCTGGGCAACTGGTATGCAACTGTATACAGCTGGAATACTTTCAGTCGGTCAGTATAACACATATACCTGAGACCCTGCATCCGCTTGTCGAAGAACTGTTGTTGCCTTTCCAGCTGCTGCAGGTGTTGGGTCAGATACATTCTGAACGGGCATTGTACCCAATCATAGGTCTATTGAGTGATGAGTACAAGGGGACAATGACCTCCCTGATCTAGATGTGAATCCCTTCATGATGATGTGGCCAATGTGGAAGGTCTACCCAACTATGTTAGCAACATGTGTGTCTAACGAACGGTTAACAACAACACGTGTCCCCAGATCACTGGTAACCCTCCGTGTTCAGTGGACTGCCACCTATATGGTAGCTCGGGTAACCTTGTTCATCCCGGGGTATGCCTATGCATTTCCTGGCATTTAGCTGTAGGACATGTCTCTGGTACCACTTATCCACATCTGTGAGGCACTCCTGAAGGATATCTGTGTCAGATGTGTGTCTGACCTTGGCATCCGGTTTGCAGTCGATGCAAACATTGTCACCCATAACCCCTGTGTGCGGTACATTGGAAACGGATGCTGGAAATAGTGGACCCAGGACTGAGCCCCATGGGACACCACCTGTGACTGGCTGTGAGTATGACATGGCGCCAGCAACTATGGCCATGTGTGTTCTGTGACCTAGCCCGCTTGCAACCCATAGGGCGATGTATGGACTTACATTCAAGATGACGGGTTTATCAAGTATACCCGAGGGGTATTGTGTCGACGGCCTCTGCCGGGTTGAGGTAGGCTGTATGGACTGGTTTACCCTCAGCAATGGCCTTGGTGACTGATTCTACAAAGTGAAACACGGTAAAGGGCATGATCTGACTATGACCAAGCTAAACTGGGTTGTATCCAAAGTATGCGGTCCCCTATGTCCTCATCTATGTGTCCCATTATGATCCATCTCCATGGCTTTGCAGATAAGGCTTGTCAAACTAATGGTATGGTAATACCCAGGGTCAGTGGAGGCACCATCTATGTGGAGTGTGACTACAGTCGCCTCTGTGCTACTACTCAGGTAACGATCCTGAGGTGAGGCTAGGATTACACAGCTGTCCGGCGTGGGTTAAATTCCCCATAGAGTTCCCGGAGTGCACAGCTGGGACACCATGTGGACCCATGGATGTTGTGTTAACTGCCTTGGGGCCGGATGTGGGTAATGCTGGACATACCAACGGCAGACGTGCCACGCTCCCGAGTCCGATGCCCAAGGGACCACACACATAGCCGGCCTTAGGCATAGGCCAAGCAGGTAGCCGCCTAGGGTGTTGCTATACTCGGGCACCTTTCCAGACTCTATGTGGTGTAGGTAGACCAGGAGGGGGTAGCGGTGACGATCGGTGGCAACCTCTGCCTAGGTCACCACTTACCCTAAGGCCACTCTTCTCGTGGGTAATACAGCAGTACCCAGACCTAGACGCGGGTCATCGCTAGGGTCATTGCTAGTATGGCACATCATCTACGTAAGGAAGGAAACCATATATCCCCAGACAGAATGGCACAGCATAATGCCTGTTCGCCGACCAAAGGCAGACATACGCCACCCGCGACGGTGCGGACGCATCGCGCGAGATGTCCGCTAACAATGCCGACAATGTGTCGCTTTGTGAAACAAACTCCACAGAGACATTCAATAATAGACAACGACGGACAACCCGATGTCCTCGTGGTTCGAGCTGTTCAACCTGTTACGCCATGTTAAATGTGTGTAGCACAGCGAACCGGGCCAAAAGCAACGGACATGTCTGTGGCTCAGTGAACGCCGCCACGCAATGTCAAACCCTTGTAATATTGCGACACAGCCCATACATACCGAGGGTTAGTAATGGCAGTAGGTTACTTCGATCAGACCGTGTGCAATTAGTATAACGAGATCTACAACGGATACACCGGACATTCGATGCACACGGTTAAGACTAATTGGGGCCGTGATATAGTACCATGGACACGGACAAAACGCGCTCCATGTGACTCATCTAACATTCAGACAGGGTCAGGGCGGTCCCGTACTGTGGGCGGACAAGACCAAACCCAAAGCACCACAGCAACACCCTGACAATCGAAGGCCTGTATGCATATGGGATATAAGCAGCTGTCATCTGAACAGCCCTGTGGTGACGACATATGCATCCTGGGCCATGAGCGAGGGGGAATTAGGAATGTTCAACATGCAGTACCGCACCTTTCCCAGCAGGGGAATGGATGCCTGTGACGTGCGTGTGCGGGGGTGATATGCAAATGTACATAGGTACCACGGGTATGCATATTAATGACAACGAACAGCTAACGGCACTGGTCACAGTAAGTCTCAAACGTGACTGCAGTCACGCTGGAATCATGACTATAGAACATATAGATGTGCACGTACGTAAAGCGCCCATGCTGCAAACACCGCTACATATATAAAGCTGTCAGTGCTTTCTGCACACGCCCGCCAACCGGATCAGACATATGTTACCGAATAGTCACAAGTAACGCAAAACACGTAACCACACAGACACTGTAAACATATATAAACGGAATACGGATATGCATGCGCGCTGCAACACACAATCCGACATGCGAAAGTGTACGCGTGCGCGTGTGATCCAGTGGAACCAGAGAAGGTTACGGATGTCTCCTCCACACGCTTACATTCACAATTGTGAAATATATGCTTAAATAGTACCTATTGATTCCATGCTTTGTTATCGTAATGCTACTAATATACACATCGATATACAATAACCTGATCAACACACTACATCCTAAGGTGCACTCTCAACAATTATCAACTATGTGTCCGGATACTGATTGTATTTACCAATATTGTAGATACATTAACACATCGCTGGTGTCTTATTGTTCCCATTAAGTAATGTATGCAACACTGATCAGTATATGTCACGATATCATCAAGACCTGGAGCACTGTCTACTTAACTATGAGCAGGTTTATTGATTAAGTGACTTCGAACTGACTCTGAAGGAAGTGTATAAGGGACGACTATCCAATGTATTTTGTACTCGACGATGCCTCATGTCAGTGGGTGAAAGAGCTCTGTATCATTTGACTGTGGAGTGTATCTTTAGTGTCATTGTCTGTTTTGGCCTGATATATATGCAATAATGTCTGTTATGAAGATGACCAGGACCCAAGGTTTGCTGTATTTCCACACCCCCACCACCACAAAAAGGGAATAGTAAAAGGGCAGTATGTTCGAGGTAGTTGGATGACCTCTAGGGACAGTGATTATGAGGAAGAGTGTATGAAACTAAGAGGGATGTTTTTAGATAGAGGCTACCCAAGGAAATTAATAGATGAAATTGAGAAGGAAGTAAGGGAAGGAAGAGTGGACAACATCGGCCTATTTTAGGACAGGAAGATGACCTTGAGAAGGTGACCAACCTCGACAAAAACAATTTTGAGTTAAGAAATAACTTTATAACAGATTATAGTGGGGAGGCTAAGGTCATACAAAGAATAGTGGAGGAAGAATGGGTACAGTTTGGTGAATTCTCTGATTTAAGAAGTCTGTTTATACAACCCTTGAAATGTACATATAGAAAAGGGAGAAATTTGAAAAATTTGTTTGAAAGAAGAATTAAGGAAAACAATACTTCCAGGGAGAGAAAAGGCACATATAAATGTGGGAGGTGCTCCCAGTGCCCCAATATTTGCAATAAAGATATAAATTTATGTGAAAAGTAGGGACATATTAGTGCAGAGTAAGCAATATGTTAATTGTCAAACAAAAGGTATAATATACCTAAGTATTTGTAAGAAATGTGAGGCATTTTATGTGGGGAAGTCTGAAAGAAGACTAAGAGATAGAATCTACGAGCATAACTATGAGATGAAGACAAAGATATGTGTAATGCTCTGTACAAGCATAAAATAAAATGTGAAGAAGCTGATTATACCTTCTTTGTGTTAGAGGTAGTAAACAAAGATATACGTGGTGGACAATGGGAGGAGACAATTGAGTACAAAGAGTTATTATGGCAACTTCATTTGGAAGCTTATAACCCACCAGGGTTGAATAATTATGTATCTTTGGCCCCAGTATTGAAAATAAGAGCAGCTAAGCTCTGAGTTGGAAAATTTATAACAGGGATTAAAGATACTGAGACATTATTAAAGATAATTAAATATATAATTAATCAGCACTATTTTGTGGAAAAAGGTAAAAAGAAGTGACAGGATAATTATGGGAAAGGGTATCTGTAAGAAATGAATTTGAACCTGGGTAAACTTTGAAGTGTATTAAGTTTGGGCATAACTGTGAAAACAGTGGTTGTAATGTGTTCATCCAGACACCAGAGGGCATTGGATGTTTCTTACTTGTATGTTTGTATATATTATTGTAGATATATTTTATATGTTTAGATTTTTGTATATAAAATGTCAAATTTTAATGTTTTGAATATCATGAATAAAAGTTGATAATTAATTATAGAAAATGTTGTGAGCAGGAATGTAATAAATTGTAACATGATTTCAAGGGTAGACATGAAGGCACTTTGTAAATGTGATGTATAGTATAATATATGAAGAATATGGCAATTAAGTACTTATTGTATTATTAGGATTAATTATTCAATCAGCAATAGTATTTAAGCAGAAGGGGAAGAGCTTGTAGTATTGTGCATCTGAGGAAGTGTATTCAAACGAAAACGCAGGTGTGGAGACATAGCGCTAATGTGTTTGGAGTGTTTTGCTGAAACTACGCGGTTGCTGCTTGGTTCGCTACTTTGTTAATAAAGCTGCTAAAAAGAAAAAAGGAGCCGCTTTCTTCCACTAGTACCTTTTGCTTTGTTTAGTTGTGACTGTTCTGGTACTAGGCTCCATTGTCGTGGTTTTGCTGTATTTCCGCCACCGCTCGTGGACATAGACAGGCCAAGTAATACATAATATGGGTAGTCAAACAGACATCCACGATTGGGGAACATACAGCAGCAGCCACAACCACTGGCCAGATGGTGACAGTCCAACACGCTCTACACTTTACATATGCACATCGGTGTCCATTGTAGGACTCCAAAATTGATCCATTCGCAGCATCGATCAGCGGCCAACGACGCAGAAGAAGAGACAGACCTGACTGGGGCAGAGCTTGACATATGCACGACCAGCGTGTTTAAGGTTGGGGACAACTGTCCATGAAATGCAGGACATATGAACAGAAATCCCCAGATTGTCGTGGTCCATAGAAGTGCGCCCACATCCCAGTCCCGCATTACATGACGGATGTGTAATGGGTACCGTGGAGGGTTGCAGCCACGGGATCCTTGGTATGCAGATATGGGGCTCGATGTTGTTTGGCAGATAATCCGCTGTCACGCCTCGCGGGAGGGATGCGGTATAGCACGGCCTTACTCCCCACTAATGATGCAAAGCATCCACCGGATAATGGTAAAAGCAGGTGTGAGTGTTGTACAGCCCTATATCAGTGTCCAGTAGGCAATTCCCATGGATGGACAAGTGTACGACCGAGATGGCACCTATAACTGGAAACCTGATGGAATTACACAGCTGCAGTAAGGCATAACACAGGAAATACAGATAGGGACTACAGTAGACACTCCCCATACAAAGACAGACTGCCGCGCGAATACCGGGCGCACATGGCACTGGATCTGACACCAACAACATGAGGATCACTCGCTTCCATACAGCGGAACAAATGGGCGACCTGTGGAACAAATACTAATGGCACACAAACAACTTCAACTAGGAAGGTCATAGGATGTTTCAACACTGGCGCTCACGCATATAACTAACATCCGTAAATGAATAAATAGGGTATACATGTTCCGCTGTGTTATATTGACAATACAGTGGCGATACGCCCTACTGGGCCTTTTGAGGATTACCTAAAGCAGTTGCCAACCTGCAGCATGACATCATTACCATTTGGGTTAATCGTAGTAGGACACGGGTTTCAGAGCACAACATAATATGTGTAGTCAAACACACATCCGCTGATTGGGGAACATACAGCAGCGTCACCACCACTGGCCAGATGGACACAGTCCAACATGTTCTACATTTTACATATGCACATTTGTGTCCATTGTAGGACCCAAAAATTTCTTCTTCTGCGAGGAGACCAAGATGAACTACAGCCGTGACTACGCACAGCAGCAGAAATGCACCGCCAGCGTGTTCAAGGTTGATGACACCTGTCCATGAAATGAGGGACATATGCACAGACATCCACAGATTGTCGAGTCCACATGTACGTTCACATCCCATTCCCGCACACATGGAGGATTTGCAATGGCTACTGTCGAGGGTTGCAGCCATGGCATCTTGGGTATGCAGAAATGGGTGTCGGAGATGATTGGCAGAGGATCCATTGTCCCGCTCGGGAGGGATGTGGGTACAGAACATGGCTTACCCCCCACCAATAATGGCAATCATCCACCGGAGAATGCAACATGCAGGTGTGAAATGGGTACAGCCATACACCAGTGTCCAGTAGGCATTTCCCAAGGCTGGACAAACGCACGGACAAGATGGCACCCAGAATAGCAAACCTGGTGAAATAACACAGCTGTAGCAAGGCATAACACAGGAAATACAGCTGGAAACAACAGTAGACACACTCCATAGACATCCATCCAGCCGCATAATCCCGCGCATACAGCAACCAAGCTGCTAGCAAGTCTATGGGGATCACCCGCTTCCACCGCTGAACATACGGGCGCCTGTGGAACACATATTAATGGCACTCCAACAACGCCAACTAGGAAGGTCATAGCATGCTTAAAGTATGGCGCTCCCACTCATAAAGAACATCCTGTCATGAATAAATGGGTTCTACATGTACCGCTGTGTTATTATGGCAATACAGTGGCGGATAGTTCACAATGGGACCTCTGAGGCTTACATAAAGCAGTTGCCAACCTGCAGGACTACAGTAACACCATATGGGTTAATTGTGGAAGGACACGGGTTCCGTGAGCACTACATAACATGGGTAGGCAAACAGACATCCGCGACTGGGGAACATACAGCGCAGTCAAAACCACTGGCCGAATGGACACGGTCCAACATGTTCTACACTTTACATATGCACATCGGTGTCCATAGTAGGACCCACATATTTGTCCATAGGTGTTGGCGACAGGCTGCTATCGCGCAACCAGAAGAAGTGACAGCCGTGACTACGCACAGGTAGATATGGGCACCACAAGCGCAGTACAAGGGTGATGACAAGTGTCCATGACATGCAGGACATATGAATAGGACTCCCCAGCTCGTCGTGTCAATAGACGCATGCTCACATCCCATTCCCGCATCACATGAAGGATGTGCAATGGGTACTGTCGAAAGTGTTGCAGACATGGGATCGTGGGTATGCAAAAATGGGTCTCGGCGCGGATTGGCAGATGATTCGCTGTCCCGCCTGCGTGAGGGACGGGCATGGCATGCGCTACTCCGCACTAATAATGGCAATCATCCCGCGGAAAATGATGAATGCAGCTGTGTAATGTGTACAGCCCTATACTAGTGTCCAGTAGGCAGTTCCCATAGATGGACAAACGTAGGGCCAAGATGGCACCCATAGCTGCAAACCTGGGGGAATCCCACAGCTGTTACAAGGCATAACCCAGGAAATACAGATAGGGACTACAGTAGACACTCCCCATACAAAGCCAGACCGCTGGGCAGATACCGGAGTATACGGCACTTAATCCGCCAGCACATTAATGGGGATCGACGCCCATACAGCAGAACAGATGGGTGACCTGTAGAACCATACCAATGGCACAATATCAACGCCAGCTGGGAAAGACATACGATGGTCGAATCCATGCATGCTCCCACCAATGAAAGACATCCTTCAGTGGATTAATAGGATTGATGTCAATTGACCATGGAAAACACATGCTCAACAATAAAGACCGCTGGCACCCTATGGCCACAAACCATGTCACACATAGGTAGATGGAACAGTCAACGAAACATTTCGTGCACGGCAGGTCACACATGGTATACAAAGGTTAGACATGTATGCGCTTATCACCCGTAGGCCCCGTGGAGACGCATACATAACATGGGAGCATCCAGGCTTTAAGTATCCACACGCACACTTCCATTTGTCACTTTCTATGCGAACAATGAACATGTAGCCACAGCATAGAAAGCACAGACGACTGCTAACGACACACACGTATGTCAACAATTCAGAAGGCATCCTATGAACACACGATTACATGATATTGTACTATGCCGACCCCACAACGATCAGAGACCTAACAATGTATATGGAAGATATGCATAGCATATCACTGTAATACAATGGTACAGAACTGACAGAGTAGACAAATGTATGTTAACCCTACATCTGCATCTACACTACATTCCCGCTACGGGTGTTCGCTTCCACCTGCTTCACAAAGGATGCCTCAACAGTTATCCATCGGTCAGCCCTGGTGTGTGGCCAAACCTCCACCTACTAATCTATCTACATACGCATTCTTCAGCATAGCTGTGGAGGTCCCTCCTGTGGTGTAATACCAGACGCCGTGAAACACCGACTGTAGACATGTGCCTTGTGATGTGCCCATAGCCGTCAGAGGCATACGCCAATCCTGCGGCTGCCCAGGCCGCTGCCCTAGTAGGGACACCTGTCTAGTAGGCGGTCACGAGGTATATCAAGATGGGTGCACCATGTGTTGTGCTGGCGTGCCATGTAGCCCCACAGCCTAGGGCACCGGCCATCTAAGGCCGCTGCCGCAGGGGTAGTACAGTCTGCAGGTATGTGCAGACGCACATGTGACAGCTGGCCACAAGGATACCCATAGTGGCTTACAGCTGCACACATGGCTATAGTGGGACACACACACGCCATGCATACAGCACACATAGACATACACACACCATAAATAGGCAAGTACACACAAGGTGTATGTCATGTATGGGTAAAGTGTAAGGACAGCAAGGATAGCTGTCTGCCATGTAATCCAGCCATGTCTATGAGGTGTTCTGGAATACGGACAGTGCATGGACAATGTGTGGATATGCAAAGTACCACAGTTATATGTGTCAGCCGTGCAAATATGCGATACATGGGGAAGACGGCTGTCCATGGAGAGCAGCGGCACGCCACAACATAGGTACATAGATATACAAAGAAAGAGGTACACACGAGCACATCCGGCAGGCCCGTGAGTGTAATGTACACAGCAGCAACCCACAACACCATAGTAGGGTACACGTGGAGAACACGCCACGGAGGTCGCCACCAGAAGAAGCACACAAGCAGTACACGATCTGTGCCCCACCATCCACAAACACAAGGATGGCGCCAGGATATGGGTGTTCCGCTGTAAACCTCAAAGCCATACCCTATGAACCCATGCAGCTGGGAGCATGGACACACACACACATGTGGCACGATGGTGATTGACCACACCCCACATACCCAACCGCACAAACGCATAACACAGGTATGGTATGCTTACGTGGACCACCGAAAGCACACCACCAGCAGAGGCACATGTACAGGTGGGTGACAACAACCGTGCACAGGAATGGCCGCTGGTAGGCAAGGTATGTGTTGGCCGCCTAAAAGCATGTACATCCGCAGAGGCAGCTGCAAAACACACACACACAAACACACGCAAGGGCCGGAGTCGAACCTACGCCTATCTACATGAACTCACTACAGTATGAAGCATTTACAGAACGCACTACCGAAGTTTACTGAGCACAGCGCTGACAGAGGCATACTTCTAGGCTGGTGACATCACCCGCAAAACAATAGCTGGCAATAGGCAAGGTATGTGTTATGGTTGCGATAATAGTATGTGTATCCGCAGAGGCAGCTGGAAACACACACACACACATGGAAGGGCCGGAGTCGAACCTACGCCTATCTACATGAACTCACTACAGTATGAAGCATTTACAGAACGCTACCGAAGTTTGCTAAACAGAGCGCTGTCACAGGCATACTTGTAGGCTGCTGACATCACCGCGAAGACAATAGTTGGCAATAGCCAAGGCATGTGTTATGGAGCCGCCTATAAGCATAATCAGTCGCAGAGACAGCTGGAAACACACACACACACACACGGAAGGGCCGAGTCGAACCTACGCCTATCTACATGAACTCACTACAGTATGAAGCATTTACAGAACGCTACCGAAGTTTGCTAAACAGAGCGCTGTCACAGGCATACTTGTAGGCTGCTGACGCCAGCCGCGAAGACAATAGGTGGCAATAGCCAAGGCATGTGTTGCGGAGCCGCCTAAAAGCATATGCAGTCGCAGAGACAGCTGGAAACACACACACACACACACGGAAGGGCCGGAGTCGAACCTACGCCTATCTACATGAACTCACTACAGTATGAAGCATTTACAGAACGCTACCGAAGTTTGCTAAACAGAGCGCTGTCACAGGCATACTTGTAGGCTGCTGACGCCAGCCGAAGACAATAGGTGGCAATAGCCAAGGCATGTGTTGGAGCCGCCTAAAAGCATATGCAGTCGCAGACGAGCTGGAAACACACACACACACACAGAGACACACACACACACACGGAAGGGCCGGGAGTCGAACCTATGCCTATCTACATGAACTCACTACAGTATGAAGCATTTACAGAACGCTACCGAGTTTGCTAAACAGAGCGCTGTCACAGGCATACTTGTAGGCTGCTGACGTCAGCCGCAAGACAATAGGTGGCAATAGCCAAGGCATGTGTTGCGGAGCGACTAAAAGCATATGCAGTCGCAGACGAGCTGGAAACACACACACACACACAGAGACACACACACACACACACGGAAGGGCCGGAAGTCGAACCTACGCCTATCTACATGAACTCACTACAGTATGAAGCATTTACAGAACGCGCTACCGAAGTTTGCTAAACAGAGCGCTGTCACAGGCATACTTGTAGGCTGCTGACGCCAGCCGAAGACAATAGGTGGCAATAGCCAAGGCATGTGTTGCGGAGCCGCCTAAAAGCATATGCAGTCGCAGACGAGCTGGAAACACACACACACACACAGAGACACACACACACACACACACGGAAGGGACGGAGTCGAACCTACGCCTATCTACATGAACTCACTACAGTATGAAGCATTTACAGAACGCCACCGAAGTTTGCTAAACAGAGCGCTGTCACAGGCATACTTGTAGGCTGCTGACGCCAGCCGAAGACAATAGGTGGCAATAGCCAAGGCATGTGTTGCGGAGCCGCCTAAAAGCATATGCAGTCGCAGACGCAGCTGGAAACACACACACACACACAGAGACACACACACACACACACACGGAAGGGACGGGAGTCGAACCTACGCCTATCTACATGAACTCACTACAGTATGAAGCATTTACAGAACGCTACCGAGTTTGCTAAACAGAGCGCTGTCACAGGCATACTTGTAGGCTGCTGACGTCAGCCGCAAGACAATAGGTGGCAATAGCCAAGGCATGTGTTGCGGAGCGTCTAAAAGCATATTCAGTCGCAGACGCAGCTGGAAACACACACACACACACAGAGACACACACACACACACACACACGGAAAGGACGGGGGACGAACCTACGCCTATCTACATGAACACACTACAGTATGAAGCATTTACAGAACGCTACCGAGTTTACTGAGCAGAGCGCTGTCAGGAGGCATACCCCTACGTGAGTGGTATCATTTGCAAAGGCAATGCGCCCGCTCGGGTGTTCGGACAGAGTGCGCAGTCACGCAGTCTGTTACCATCCCAAGGTCGCCGTACACTAACACGTTAGTGCTGCAGTCCAGAATAACAAGTAACTACTGATCAGTACATCACTGCATACTGGGCATGCTCAGACACTTAGACTCGCACAGGGCAGACATGCATACACATGTTGCGCACGGCATGGGTGGCGAATGTGGACCGCCGTGGTGTGTCCAGCCACACAACAGAAACCTGGCCATGCCACAGACGCGGGCCGCTATGTAGGGGATAGAGGCATGCACCCGGGTATTACTGCAGACGGCCGCGGTGTGCACTGTGCTGTGTGTCTATCTACACAGCTGCCTACTGGGCATGCTCAGACACTTAGAGTCGGCACAGATCAGACATGCATACACATGGTGCGACGGCATGGGTGGCGGAATGCGGACCATCCTGTGTTTCCGCCACACAACAGTAACCCGGTCATGCCACAGACGCTGTTGTTGCTGCGGGAATATGTAGGTACAATTAACCATGTGTAGGACTGGTCTACAGTTTGTTGCATGCTACAGACAACCCTCACATACACAGGATACCTTCACAGATGTCCTGAGGACACTGGTGAGTGGGCATGCTCTCACAACAGCACCGGTTGTGTGACATGAACCACCCATGCATAGCCTGGGAACATTACCCATGGCGCAACACAGTACGCCAGCAGTCCCAGGTGTTCACACACCTGGCCACTGTTAAACAGCCATGCACCATACATACCAGGGGATGTCTGACAGTTCTGCCCATCACGCATGGTGAGGATAGGCACCACACAGGATGTTCAGCCCTCAATGGTGCTGCAAGAACGAATAGTGGATCCACAGGTCATCCACTCACTGTAACCAACACCAGCATGGGGACCTCAGTGATGACCTCTCCACAGAAAACCACACACATCATATGACCGTGTGGTACCCTACATGTCCTCCATGCCAATGTTGAACAGAGGCCAGACCGAAAACACCTACCAATGCCTTCCCCGACCACTCCACATGCATGTCTGCAACAGGCAAACATGATGACATCAGGACCTTGTCCACCACAGGTAGGCACATGGTGTGGTGGACCGCAGCCACTGACTACCTTTACATCAACAGTTGAGCTACTACATGGCAGGGCAATGACAGTACCAGGGAAACCATCACCCATTCATACCGGCGCCACCATACGGCCCCACATACCAACATCCAGGTCCGCCGTGGGAGTGGTACTGCAGAGGGCACATGAGACAACCACAGGGCCTTCCCTAACTGTGGTAAGGACATGGTTGGGGCACACTGACATGGCTGGAAATGGTCCAGAATGGTACAACAGTCACTGCACCCACAGACATTGTCTGCATACCACAGGACATGTTCCATGCATACATCCCCCCCCCCAACAGGGAACATATCCATCCCACCAAAGTGTATCCTCCCAAACATGTCATATGGCCTGGGGGGGTCCCATATCTCTATGGCGCTTGACACGCCAGCAATGGGCACCGATGGTTTCCTGGCTGTGTGCTACCCATCCTCTTTGAGGCCCTCGCCCACACATGCGCCACTGTGTCATGTTAGCCTTACTATGGGCTATGTCCCCAATGGATGCCATATGGCATCTGTGGTCCCACTATGCCAGGGTAGTGCTCCTATGGACTGTCAACAGCCACACCCTATACGCTTGACAAATGTTGTCTGCAAAGCTGTGTGGAGGTCCATACAGGTGGTCATGGTTACAGATAGCGTGTACAGCCAATACCGAACATACCCACAACTACATAGTCAAGGGCGGATCCTGCCTCCCTAACCTGCTCGTCCAGTCTGGAGTGTTCACCAAGGCCATTGATGGGGATATGTGGGTTTGCACACAGTACCATGGCCTGGTGGGAGCTGCTCAGAGCACACTACACATGGGACCCATGTAAAGGCTCGCCAGCATACATGTGGGGACATATGTCACCCGATGCTTCTCACACAGGTTGGAGGTCACACCACACAGGGTTGGTGCTGAAGGTGCTTTGTCACACTCATATCTGGACCCAGTGGAGGGCCACAGGGCTCACTCCTGTGCACCCTGCCAGATAGCATCCGACCTTCCAATGTGCATGCAATCATAGGGGGATTGTAGCAGACAAGGTATGCAGATGACTACGCGACCGCCGACATACCCAGCACCCCATGTTACACGCATATCCACCTAGGGCGAGATAGACATGGCTGACTGGTGCCAGAGCCATGGCCTGCTAACAAATGCCAGAGAAGGTGCAGCCCTACCCAGTGTGAAGAACATGTTCGTCCCAATTTCACATGTAGGTGGTACGCCATTAAAGATGGTGGACATGTTCAGGGTAATGGCTACCACACCTGTTGGCAACCTCTGTCAACACACACAATGGCAATGTGGGTGTGAAGACATTCCATTGTGGCCTCCTGGTCTGGATGGAATGGCAACCACATCAGGGTGTTCATTGTACCCCTGTACACATCACACACCAGTGCAATGACTGGCGCATAATGGCACATGTGGCCTGTAGCTAACCTGATGCCTGCAGCACTCGGAAGGACCGCAAACGCTCCACAAGACGGGATGACGCTGCTAGACATGTGTCACAAGGTGCACGCCAAGGGGACACTGGCTGTGGATCTCCACAGCACAGCTGCTCCGCGGGTGATCTGTGCCCGACATACACGCCATGTCTGACCTGGGTGACATGGGCACATTCCACCTCCCAGGCCCCATGCTAACACGGGCACAGAAGCGACTGTCAGACACCTCAACCCAACGCATGAGTGGGACGGCTGGGGAACAGGGTAACGCCAGACACACACTACAACACGGGAGGGGTGCCAGGCCATGTGAAGGAAAGGCCCTGACTGCCTTTGTCCAGGACTGCTACTGACGGTGGATGTGTGACTATAGTTATGCGCCAGTCAACCTCTGTGTGTCACTGCTAGACCAGGGACTGGGGACTGATGGATATGGCATCACCATCCTGAGGGGTGTTAGATGCCACACACAGTCATGCTAGGTCCACACATGTCGTAGGGCACATATCCTGTCACGCTCATGTGTGCCTATGTACCTATGTAGGGTCCATGCCAGATGTGGGTAACTGTGCTATGCTGATTTTGCCAGACATGCCTGTGGGTACACCACGACTAAACGCGGGGAACTAATTACAGTGCTCTCAGTAGGCACGCAAGTACACCATCAGTATCATACGGGTTAACTGCACCGACATGGTGCTACACATGTAACCGCCACACATACTGTGTACACATATCAATGAATGCTGCACCTGTCCTGCATGGTATGTCTGCTGCATGATGTCCGCAGAACACACATCACATACACACCTGTCACCAGCCATACACACACACCACAACATACACAGCACGCACTATGCGGACACAGGTATCACATACACCTCTCACTATCGCGGTCCACCCTGTGCATCATAATATGTCAGCTTAACCGCATTGATGGTGTGGCTCACAGTTATGCGGCAGAGACTTAATCATTTGCACAGGGTGATATGTGTGCCACAGGCATGGGCTGTACCAATGGATGACATCATGTGTGTGTGTAAGGGCCAGTGCATTGAGTGGGCATGACTATGTAGATTGCATGTGAGTGTGGTGGAGCCCTACAGTTGTGTCTGCTGTGTGTGGGTGTGTGTGTACACAGTTCAGTCATCTGTGATGCCTACACGGGTATGCTTGGCAGCCCCTGACTGTACAGTGCAGGTGTTATGGCTCACTGTGTCTGCCGGTGGCGGCGACCCGCTTCGCCTGGGGTCGCACGGGCACGACCGGGTGGAGGTACAGACTGTCCACTCTCCGATGTCACATGTCCGCTGGAAACGCGTGCCCACGACGGGTTGCCCAGGGCCACGCCCACGCGGGCCTGCTCTGTCCAGGTGTGGATGGTGTGGTAGCAGCTGCAGTGCTACTGCTACCATCACTGTCTGTGTGGGCATGGGAGGTGGCACGCACACGCTGACCTGCAGCAGGTGGTGTTGCTGGCACACGCCACGCGCCCTATGCCTCACCCCTACCTGGTGTTCCTGCACGGAGTGCGACGCCAAGGATGGCCAAGCCTCGGTCGATGAGACCAGCCATATCGCCTAATCTCCTATCCAGAACATCGGCAAGATGCTGTTGTGCATTCGCCAATGCCTGGATGCTGTCATTTAGGGTACGGATTGCAGACCTCTGCAGCCTCTGCCCCTCCTGGTTCTGCCGCTCGGCACGCGCCTGCGCTCGCCATTACAGTCTGGAACATGCGCCTGGTTATACCAGCTGCTGCACCCTGGACTGCAGGCGTATGTCTAGCGGTGCTCCCCACGGGCAGCACCTGCCACATGCCTGCGCGGCACTGCACCAGTCCTTACACTGGCAACATCGCGGTGTCCCCACACCTTCTGCAGCCACCACACATTCCTGCTCGGGACAACAGACGCTGACTGACCATCATCTATGGGCAATGGTGTTGGGGTATGTGTTGGCATCTGAACTGTGTGCAGGGATGAAAGGGACGTATGTGTGATGTTGTCCAGTGGCACAGTCTCTGCCTGTGACGACCCTGCCTGTGCCTCATGCACATGCTCATCACCACTAGTATCTGTGGGGACACTAGCATCAGATTGACCGCAGGAGGGTAACGCACCAACAGCACCTGTCAATACAAAGACATACCATCGGTTACAATACAGACACACACACACACACACACACACACACACACACACACACACACACACACACACACACACACACACAAACACACACACAGACACACAGACACACACACAGACACACACACAGCATGCATGTGATTATGCAGGTGGCATGCAGCATTCACACAACACAGACCAGTGAATGCAGACCAGACATTCTTAGTGGCAGTATGTACACTGCCCTGGTGGGGACAGTACAACAGGCAGGTGTCATTTAGTAGGCATGCAGTACACACATTCATGGTAGTTTGCATGCATCAGCGTGATACACCGTGTGGCCATGGGCAAGTTGGGAGTACACATGGCTGGCAACAGTATGTAATGTACAGCGCAAACATGTGCGTATCATGTGGACGCAGTGAAGATGGTGTCCCACCGCATGCACCACATCATGATGGCTGTCATGGTGCAGTGTTATGTGTACAGTGTACAGATACAATGTATGTGTAACAGTGATGTCTGTGTAGGCACGCTTGCTGTGAGCTGTGTGCATAGCTGTACGGTGTGTGGTGCGGGCTCTGTGCCACTGCACAGTAGCAGGACACAGCTATGTGTCTGTGCGATGCGTGACCTGGACGCATTACATTGCCATGTCTGTAAGCCAGTTCAGCTGCTCAGCAGCACATATATGGTGAACATTGGAGGCACCTGTAGTAGCTGTGGAGAGGAATGTCATGTCACTGGTGTACTACATCAGATGTCCAGGGGGTCCACTACATTGATGAACCCACTATGTGTGTACAGGGTGCAATGGTGAGTACCCACTGTGGATGTGCTGTGTGGCAACATGCCTGTAGGTATCAACCATGGCCTTGTCTGTCTGACTCATTGACAATTGTGTGTGGTAGACATTGTGCACACGGCCCTGTGGTGGCCCATGTGACATACACCCATACTAGTGTGACGGTCACATTCTCTACGGATATGCTGGCAGTTTGTATGGCTGCTATGTTGTTCATAGGTCATATCATGGTGTGACAATGCTGCAGCCAGACATCCATCGCAGCATGGGACATGGCATGCGCCATGTCACAACGCGGTGCACCGATGCAGGGCATGGGTCACATTGGTAACACCTGTGCTCTGGCCAGATCACAGCTCACTCTGTGGTACTGTGTCCATACTGCACTGGCATACCAATGCATACTACACATGCAGCCATTGTGTAACACCTACACTATTGTATGCATAGCTGAATGCACGTAACACACCAATTGGTTGTGTGGTGTCATACCACTGTACGGTAACGGGTGTATCTACTGTACATGGGTGGTGTGTATGTCGGTGGTGCGAGCTGTATACCGTGACGGGGCACACACAGGTGAGCATGTCATGCCTAGACACATGGGGAATATCAATACAGCAGAACATGCGCTTGACTGGCAACAGACTTACCTGCAACAGACCCTTGGCCTTGCGACACGCCAGACGCATCTGTAAAGGCATTACACAAAGGTATACACATTAGCCATTACTATCTCCACGGTCAGCACTGTGCATGACACATCATGCATGTGTGGTTGCATGTGCTATGCACATGTCTCTAACACAACATAGCATACAATGGTTTGCATCTTGTGTGGCCATATACCGGGCATGTATTGCTATATCATGTGTTGTACTATGACGGCCGCAGCCACGCCGCCTATCATACAAACATGCAACACTGACTTACCAGGCAGGGCCAGGATCATAGCTCGGGAGACACCCACCTCCACGATGGACGAGGTGTTTCTGCGTGTTGTTCCGCGGGTGTCCCCAGACTAGCCAGGAGCTCCTCTGTAGCTGTGAGTGGGGCTGTGTTGGTGGCCCACCACCTGTCCCACGCTGTTGCCTGGCGATTGCAGCGCACGCTGTCTTGCATGCCGGATCAGGTCTGTGCAGTGCCTGCGGATCTGTTGGTAGCTGCGGTTGTTTCCGCCCACGCTGTTCACCCTCCTGCACAACTCCTCCCACATCTCCTGCCGCTCTTGTGTCTGCTGTGGCACATGGCTGAACAGGGCGCTGTAGTTACTCTGGAGGTATGGTATGATGACCTCCTCCTCCTGTCGGCTAAATGGTGGAAGCCGGAACGTGGCATTATCTGGAAGACATAATGATGGTGGCAGGTCACATTCACACTGCTGTGCTGGCATACTGTTGGAAATGCATTGCTATGACATGTACGACATCTGCACAGTGATCTGTGAAGGGCATCGTGGCGGTGACACAGCCGATGTTGTGGCTTCACACCATTGAGCACTGGGTGTCACATCATATCTGTGTGCCACCCCATCACACTGTGCACGCATTCATGTAGATGTTAGCCTGCCATGGACATGTGTACCTGGCTGCACCTATGTCCATATCAGTTGGCATATGTCCCCATGTGACGCCTGTGCTACTGTTCACCTGTACACTGTGTATATGTCAGTACACATCACGCCTGTGTCCATTGTGAACGCCAGCAGCGCACTGTACACATACACATGGACACCTGCACATGCATGTGTTGTGCCATGTACTTCCACACAGCACTGTACCGGTGCTGGACAACTTGCCCCAGCTCACCTGTGTTACGATGTGATACACATGGAGCAATGTGTAACCATGACACATTGGCAGGAAAGGTCATGCATAGCGGTACACGCACACATTGTGCAGAGCATCACACAGCACCTGTAACATGACAGGGTGCATCGCCACCACATTACTACTGTGTATGGTTGATAGTGAGAGTGCCTTTTGTCCATTGCACCATGTGGGACCGTGATAGCTCATGCAGCCTTGCTGGTCATCTCTGCATGATATGGCAGGGTATGCCACATACATGGCAATGGGTGTGACCCACTCAGGGGCTGACGGTATTGGCAGGGTGGCTGTCCATTGCTTTTGTCATAGCTGTGTGAAAATGGACATTCCACATGTTTATCACCATGGTGTGGACACTGTCCTCCAGCGAGGTATGCTGTACGCTGCTTGTTGAGGGTGTGTGTGGTGCATGCAGGTATCACACATCCATGCATACACTGTAGCCCTGGCAGGTGCTATGTGCTGGGATGTTGATCGACACAATGCTGTATGTGTACACACACCGCTATCCCATGCACATGGATATCTGCCTGAACTGATGTGGGTAACACATATGTGTACATACATTGCCCGCTGCCACCCACATGTCTGCTGCTGCACTACACACCGCCATCCCTCCCTGTGTGAATGTGGTGTTGGCCTCAGCAGAGGTATCCGTGTATGGGGACATGGATGTTCACATAGCAGGCCCACTGATGGTATCGTCCATCTGACCATACACATATGATGCACCCCTCACACATACGCACCATTCATATTGTTGTTCACAATGGTGACACGGCTATATTGCTATGCCGGAGCCATTCACAGACATACATACACAGAGGCATGCACGCCCATCTGTGTCATTGGCCGGACTATTGGTGTTGTTTGGCACCTAATGTGTTTGACTGCAGGTGGCGAGACCTACTGTGCACATGTCTACATGGTAGGCCTGTTCTACGGTAGGCATCTGTGATGTGCTGTGCACATCTCATACCTGCACATTTGCTTGTTGTCCATCGGTCCACAGGCCAGTGGTGGGACATACAGGGATGTTATGGAACATATGTACATGCGACCCTGTACAAGTGTGACACTAGCCTCTCAGATGCTCATGTGTCGTGGACGGAACACCGCATACACACATGTGGTTGTGGGCCGCCCATACCCATCTCCACCTGTGGGTTGCTATCATCCCACACACTCCTTGTACTGTATGTTCAGGCTATGCAGCTATGTGGGGCTTGTGTGCATACAATACGATACTATGTGCCTTTGCACCCATCACAGACATTGTCACACAGGTACACCGCAGCCATACACATCGCAGATTGTTGTCAGCATGTCACATGTGGTACACACCTAACACATCTCCCAAGCGGACATGGTACTCTGTATGGGCATGTCCAGTAGTGACATACCACAGCTACCCCTACATGACGGCTATGCAGGACATGTCTGTGTACATCTACTGTGACATATACACAAGCAATGCCCCCCTACCGACATCACATGGTACTACCTGTGGAGTATGTGTGTCTGCATCCATGCTATGGCCATAGATGACAATTGTACATCTATATGTGCAACATACCTCATTGGGGGTTGTCATGAGCACATGTTCCATGTGTCAATGCATTGTTCATGTCTGTTTGGCAGTCATTGTTGTGCATGGTTTACATGGCTGACATAGTGTACTGTGTCTGATTCCAGGTACTTCATTGGGCTACCAGCATTGTACATTTCTACAGCACATTCCAGCCATCATGTAGACAGCTTAGATGACAGTGGAGGTGTTCCGCCATGTGCACATATGTCACACGGTGCAAGGGTGACTGACACACATTGTCGGACTGGGTTCTGACTGCTGTGGATGTGTGTACCGTGTTGACAACCATGACTGCACCAGATGGTGTCTTCTGGATGTGTGACATTCACAACAAAGACCCACATTCACATAGCAGCACATCGTCCACGACAATTGACATTCCTGCCTGAACACTGTGTACAGTATGTTTGTATGACCACTGCATATATCACTGGTGGCCACCAGCATGGCTGCCTACAACAGCAGTGTGTCTCCTGTGCAAACATGGTTACACCAGTCACACCACACCTGTGCCAGCTGGCCCTGTAGTGGGTGACAGTGCAGTTCCATTCATCATGTAACAGTATACATCATGCACCAGTATGTTGCAGACATGTGAACGGCTGTGCTACTCAACATATGCAGACATGACACATCACCTGGTACACCGCGGTCTGCCTTGCCACCTGCTATTGTGATCACCCTGTGATGACATTGTACGCCCACATGGACGGGACATGTGATGGCTCAATGGTGAATTAACCGCCCAGGTGTGTGTCTAGCCAGGTGTCCAGTAGCCACTGGTCTGCATGCAGGATAGTCTACATTGGCCTACTCTGTCACTGGGACTGTTGACTATGGTCATACTGTTGTTATGCAGGCATGTGCTGTTTGTCCAGTCTGATAGTCGTGTTGAACCACACTACCGGGGCACACAGGAGGGGTGGACATCTGGCTAAGGGGTGCAGCCCACTTGTACATCTTCTCATGCTATGCTGCCTGTGCAGCAGTGTCACATGTCTGCCTCTGGCAGGGCTGTCACAGGTGGGCACAGCATGCAGTGATGTGTGACAATGCTTACACCCTCCACTGTGCTGTACAGTAGCACTGCACACACAGTACAGCACACATGTCATTTATCTACGGTGCCTGGGACATGCCTCCATGCCCTACACGCACACCTGCCAGTCCAGATTGTACACAGATCATACCTCCCAGTCACATACCTGGACTGCAACACACACAGGTGGGTGGTTCCCAAACCACACCGTGATTTACACACATACTGTATTTTCCCATGACACATTGCATCATAGGTAGTCCATGTTCAGATACCCATGTTTGTGACCAGTACACACATTGTGACACGCTACAGTGCAGACACTGTACACCACAGGTTACATGCCAGTCGGGTTGGCATGCTGTACATTGCACCTGGGACAGTTGCTACTGCTATGTATTGCGGGCAACAGGACCTTCCCTAGTATGGACTCCCACGCACTCCACACATGCTTGGCCATGCAGTACGCATAGCTGGTTGACACATTACACGACACATACCATACCTGCAATACCCTCAGCATGCACCAAACCTCCATGTGTCTGTATGCTAGGCCTACACACCTCCCCTCTGTTTGCTGAACATCCATGCTTACCATCCCTGCTAGCCACACCCTAAGCACACAACCATAGCAGCATGCATGGTACATACACACTACAGCTGGTATTACTGACATCCACTGACAGAGGTGGTTGAGGGCATGGCACCCCATCCGATGGACAGTCTATGTGCCTATGCCAACAGTGATCACAGTGCACTTCTGCTACATTTACACACCGGTAGGGACCATGCTATCCCACACTGAGACATGGTGGTGCTGGCACTTTCACAGATGCCACAGTGGTATTCCTGTTCCATGCACACGGCTGTATGGGCACATGTGCAGGCTGTTGCACGGTAGTTTTGTTCACCTGTGTGTTGTGTGTCACTTGACAGTCATGGTGTGTCCTGCTGGTGCATGACATACTCTACAGCTAGCTACCTACACATGACTGCCAGACATTGCAGTGTGGGCCCTCACGCAGTGTGGTGGTATGTCTCTGCTGTTTGACTACATCCACATTCAATGCAGCATACCACAGTCATGCAGGCATTGACGACACAGATGTTGCTGGCATCCTGCCTGCCAATGGGGTACCTACCAACAATACACACTCTCACTCACTACAGGGTTCCAATCCTTGGCTGGACATTGTATTAACCCTGTGGACACATACATAGTACTGTCATGCACATGTTATGTCTGGGAACACAGTCCCAATGTCACCTCCAACCGCCGTAGTTGTTGTATCCCGCCAACCTGGCTGTTACATGTCTCTGCAGCAGCACACGTCAGTGACTGCTAGCCCATTCATGTACGCTGTGCACCCTGACCACCACACTACCACATCTATCACACTACACATGGATGGTACTGCATTGCACGTATGGGGCTGCATCTCTACACCCATGACTGGGCCATTCAGTATGGCACTGGGCCACATCTTGACATACATGCTTCACACACTCAATGACTACCTGCATGCCTTTCCTGGCACCCTTGTTGGGCTTCTGTGCACCACAGCACACCACATCCCATGCTGGCCACCTGTCATATTATTGCATGGGTGGTTGGGGTGCTACAGAGGGTATCACATCAGACATGATCCGCTTTGCCTATCAGCACCGTTCCAGTTTATGCTATTGACAGTGTACACATCCTGTATCACATCATACCGTATGTTTCGCATGTTACGCCATGTGCCTTCTGTACAGTTCACACAGTGGTGCAGGCATATCATGCTGACTGACATTTCGGGGAGGTGGGCCATTGCACATTCCTCAGACATGTGGCCCCTCATGCTCAATATTTGCAAACGACCACTACCTGCTCTCACACAGTACTGTACATGCATACATGTACCACTTCTACATACCTGGCAGCATTCTAGGTCATCCTGTTTCATGTTGCTGACACCCATACAGGTGTCAGTGTGGCAGATATATCATGTAGATATCATTGCATCAGTTACATCACACATACTGCATACACATCACATTTGCATACTGACAGTCATGCGGTGTGTATCACATGGATACTGTCCGTGTACAGGCATATCACGTTGTACATGGTTGATGTACACACACATGGCCCACATGGTGCTGTGGTTGCCATATTACACCATAGCGTGGGTACACATGTGCAGGACTACACATTTCTGGACCGTATGTCTAGCTGATACCTTGGGTGCCCTTGTACCTGTGCCATACACACATGTACACGCAGGCCGTGTTACAATGACACATGTGTGGTGTACCTTACACAATGGATACAACGCTACATGTCTCAGTATAGTCATGCTGTGCTGTCTACCCAGCTCAGACAGTTGACATATGCAAATGACAGTCATGTAACACATCTGTGCTCACCTGCATGCCACGCACACAGGGGTGTAATGTCCTCTGCCATCGGCCATGTTCTCCACCGTACTGACGCATGTAGCACTCCTAGATGTCGCTTGCTGTGGGCAGGGGAGTAGCAGTCCTGCATGTGTGCACACATGCCACATTGCTCAGCCCGGCGCCTGTGTGACATCCACAGACTGGACACACACCATGCTGTGGGACATAGGTCCTGTGCACATCCCACAGGGGCACACTGTGTCACTAGTCGCAGTGATAGCTGCCTTGCTGGTGGGTGACACACACCCATGGTACCACCACAGCGGACGATTGTATAGACATGACAGTTGACATCCAGTTCTGCCGCTCAGTGGACACTACCATGGGGGTGTCAGTACTGTGTACATTGCACATGTGTTTACACACGGCCCTGCTGGACATCATTGTGGTACACATTGCACCTGCTATGGAACGCTTGGACATGGTCACTTGCTGTTACCTCCATTTTGGGTACCTCTTCTGCTACTACATTGTCCCATATGTGCAGGCCATACATATCTTGTGTATGTATATAACATTAACCCACCGCCGCACCATGCATGCTATGCCTGTGATACTGTCTATGATTTGTGAACATATCCATCATGCCAGCTTTGCATTACACATAATTGACATAGTCGCCTCTACTGCGGATAGGTGCACGCCGTGCACACATTCCGTATGACATCGACGGTATATGCCCATGCACATGTGTGCTGTGACACTATACATGAATGTCCTATCCCCTGCTGTGGCACTTCAGTGTTGGATATCCACTGCCAACATCGGGCGGGTGGTGGCATTGTTCTGTGTTTGCAACCCCTATGGCAGAGCTGGGGTAGGGTTACCACCTGTGCCTCTTTGCAAGGGACAGTCCCTCCTTGGGCAGTTGTGTCCTGACAACTGTATCACAAATGGCAAATGTCCTGAGATTGTGGGACATCACTATATCCCATTCTTATGTGGGAGTTGCATAACATACTTGTTTATGTATGTACATTCCTAACTGTTACAAGACACACAATAAGCAACTGACCTGCTACAAGACTACACATTTCATTATGCAAAAGAGTAGAGTTCTAACCTTTGTACTGACCATGGGTATGTGTCCACCTGTAACATCTGAAGTGTGTCCCGACGATTTCACACTTTGGCCTTTTGAAAGGGTGGCAAGCCGCCCTGGGGTTATCGCTGGTGTTTACATGTTGTCCCACTGCTGTGCACACGCTGTCCACAGTTGTTGGTATGCTGCGCTTTAGCATTACATATCCAACCTTCGCCTCTCTGCCTGATGGACAGGTATCTTTACCTACACACACCGCTCACATACTGTACAGATTCGCCATACGATCGTATGCTACACACCAGTACATGTCGTGGGTTCGACATACCTTTCCGCCTTTTGTTCGAGTTCGCCTCTATTCCCTTGTTTCTCTTGTTTCTCTTCTCTGTTTGGATTAGTTCGGTATGAACATACGGTTTGAATATCCAGGAGGTCTTCCTTATATTCGCCGCCTGATGCATGTGGGTTAATCAGGCCAATAGCTGTTCCTCGGTGTGTACTTATGCGCATATCAGCGTGATCCCCTCCTTTCGCTCGCTACGCCGCCGGCACTAGGCCATGGTTCTTTCCTCGTGGCCGCTGGTTATTTGCACTACCTTCGTGAGGATGGTATGTATTGTATCATGTTTGTGTGACTGCATCCGCTATGTGTGTTGTCGGGTACATTTCGCTGTGGTGTTAGCCGTGGATTGTGTGTGTTGGGTATGGTATTGTGTTCGACATGTGGGTCCCCGTGTCCTGGCGGCGCCTGTCGATGGCGCTGTGCATTCAAATGTGTTACCTGGCTGTTATTTTCCTGTACATAGCTTAATGCATGGATGCATGAGCCGCTGCTAGTGTTTCCCAGGAGCTTGTTGTGGGTATGCCGCTGTCATTCACTGCCTGTATGTGTTTGCTACTGTTTTAGCTGTTATCCCTTTGATATGTGCAATGGGGTATATCTGCGGATGTGGTTGACGGGACGGTGTGTGAGTCTTGCATTTATACATACCAGATATGCTTGTGTGTGTGCTCCATCCGTGCTTAGGAGCTGCGGGTTACCTGTGTGTTGTTCCGCGAATATTTGTTGTGTTGATGTCGCCTGCTGTCGCTGTCGCCTGCATGTGTGCTTCCTGCACGATTCCTCCTTCACATCGGGTTATATATCTGCGGATGTTCGTCCGCGCCTACCATCCATTGGCATTTTGTCGCTGATAGTTACGGTGATTGTGGTCCTATACTTGGGGCGGACTGTATGCTACCGTAGCCTCCTATTCGCGGTGCCGCTTGCTTACGCCACGGTCGTGGAACACACCGCTGTATTTACCGGACCGCGGACTGTTCACGATCGGTGCCGGATGGCACATTCGTGATTTTCGCCGCATATGCCTGATGCTGTGTAACGCTGTCGACGGACCGTGTGGAGTGTACGCTATGGCCGCCATACCTACGGTCGTGGTTTGTACATGCGCCCTTTGCATCTCCTGTTTGCTATGGCCCTGTGGTACAGTTTGGGACATTTGGCGCTTTGCATCATTTTACGCCGCCACGCATAGCCACTGAGGAGATGTCGGTACTACTTTGTGGGTACTGCTGTACATACGCCTATGGTTCCTGTACTGTATGCCTACGCCTATTATTACACTCCGCCTGTGACATGTCACCTTCATACACAGTTTACAGTGGCACACACATTACACACACACAGCGGAACACACGACAACCTCACCTCACACATACACATATTGCCGCCATGGCTGTCAACCTTCTATTGCCGGAGTGGGGAACACACACAGTAGTAATGTGAAACACATGGGCATAATGTGGAACACATAGTAATGGCATAGTGACAACTTCAGCTAAGTAGGTCATAGGTTGATTATGATATGATGATTTACTTACAGTGAAGAACCTTTCATGACTTACTATGAGTACATTGTATTTACCAGGATGTCATTTATATACATTCCTAACAATGGTTGTTTGAGAGACATTTTCAATGTGGAACTTGGAGGAACTGCGAGGAACATGCACTGTTTTACACCCCAGATGAGGTAATGCCTCATAATGTCGTGACACTTCACTGGTATGCTTTCCGCTGCAAGACCGACGGTTGGACACAATACCTACGCTATCGACGCCGGTGGCGGCGTGTATCTCCGCACTCATGTCCTATGGATATGACACGCACATATGTAGGGTTGCCACCTTTCAAATGGCCAAGGTGGGACATTTTTAGTACGACGCCAGGTTTTGCATGCCAACACATACCCACGGCCAGTACAGAGGACAGCGATTCACTTTTTGACGGAATACAAAGCTGTAGCATTACAGTTGCTTATTCTGTTTATTATCATATTTAGATGTTTCTTCTACAAAATAACTGTTTTCTGCAACTGATAGCGTAATTATGGGGAATAGTTTTGTCCTACAATCTCAGGACATTTGCCATTTTGTCATTGTTTTGCAGGACACAACTGCCCAAAGGTGGACTGTCCTCACAACGTGGGACAAGTGGTGACCCTACACATATCCCGCTACTGTACCGTGGACCGGGTGACCATCCCGACACGGATATGTATTGCTGCAGGTTAACATTTCCATGGCTGGCGCATTCTGCCCTGCCCACCCTCCAGGATGATCGGGTTGTCGGTCACTATGTTTAATATGTGGTGTTTTCGCGCCTTACTTATCTGTGTGCTTGCGTCCCTGGGTTCCATATGTCCCTGTTGTCCTTTCTATCTGTGTATGCTCCTATATATTTCTACGTGTGTTTTGATATGTATTTCGGTATCTGTGTATGCAAATGCGCATATGTGTGGTCGACTTGCGCCGATAGTGGCAGCATATGGCTACGCGGTGCTGTTGAACCGGGCGGCGCTGAGTTGTTGGCGCTCCATGCTCTGCTGACTATTGGGTGTGCAGTGTTTGGCCGGTGCCTTTGTTGGAGTCACACATACGCCCGCACATACGGTACACATTACGGGCGGACATGTTTGTGTGGCGCCCATTTTACTGTGTGTGCAGGTCAGGAGGTGTCAGTCCATGGGGCCTACACTGTCAAAGTATGTGCTATGCTCCTCTTTGCCAGGGCGTAGGCATATTGGGTACGCCTCTGTCTACCTACTGGGGCTGGCTCAGTGTGTCCGCGGGCGACGCACGCCTGTGCCTGTGCTTGCCCTGGCAGTTGTGGCGGGCTTGGTGGCCCTCCGCATTATGTCCCTGCAGCAGCTGTTTCCGCAGAATCATATTGTGTAGCATACAACATACTATGAATATGTGGGCACTTGTGCCTGGAGAGTACTGCAAGGCTCCACCGGATGTATCCAAGCACCGGAACCGTGATTTCAAGATCCCAACACACGCCTATGATTATTCTCGCTTGTGCGCAGCCTCATTATGGCGCTCTTGCATGTGTGTGTGTGCATTTCTGATGGGTGTCATCAACCACGGCTCCAGTGCGTAGCCAGCATCCCCACAAGGTGACCTTGTGTGATGTCCCCACTGGCTAATACCTGATACAGCTGTGAGGCATGCCAGATATGGGAGTCGTGGTAGCTTCCAGGGCTGCCAGCACACACATCCATGATAATGCCCCGCGCATTGCACACCCACCTGGCAATTGATGGAGGGGTATCCCTTGCGGTTTATGTAGCGCCTACCCTGCTCCCCAGGTGGTGACTTGATTTCTATGTGCATAGTCTATCGCACCCAGGACCTCCGGTATTGTGCCACACGGTGGAAGCGGCGATATTGCTAGCCAACTCCTCCTGAGATGTGGGGAACTTTATGTGCTCATGGGCATGTGGAACATGGCATCCAGGAACTGGTGTAGTACCCTGGATGCTGATGCCTGTGAGATGCCCATTATGTCCCCGTGGGCCTTTGAAGGTACCTGTAGCCAGTATTCGCAAGCTCACACATACCTTTGTGTCCACTGGGATGGGCTCCTCTGTTGTCTCTTGTTCTCAGGCGCGCCGCACAGCTCCACTATTTGCTGTAACGGTCCCTGTCCACCCTGTAGCGCCTACTATCTCCAGGTCTCGCAGCCCCTGGTAGGTCACCCTTGGTCTGAACACTCTCCTTCTCCTGTGAGGCCTACGGTAGTTGTCGGCACCACCCTCCGCAACTCCGCCTGTCTCTGCCACATACCTATTCATCACGCCACGGCGGCACCCAGCATATACATGTTAAAAGTTCCCCGCCTGTTTACACCCTACGGTGCGGCGCTTGGGAAATCAAGGCTGTGTGTTGTGCGATTCACATTTATTACTGTTGTGCTGTATACCCGTGATGTCATTGGGTGTGTCCAGCGGCCCTATCCATGGATTATTTCCGTGGTTTTACGCTTGCAGCTGCAACGGTACTGCCTGTAGTGTAACATTACAGTTGCCTGCATTGCCTTCGCCTGGCATCTTACATTACTGCATCCTGCACGCATTACGGCATATGATGCATTTTATCTGCGGCCGCAGTTATGCTACATCTGTACTTGGCTGTGCTATTTCGTTCTTTGCTCTTTGCATTTCTACTACATCCCCTATTATCTTTGCTCTCATATGCCTCCCCTTTCCCGTTCTGCAGGAGTCTGCATGCAGACTTATCAGCTGCCGGGCGCTTGCCCTTCCTGCATTGATTGGTGTTAATTGCTCGCTACGGATACATTTACACTGCTTCCGCATTTCCTCGTGATTCTCAGCATTACCTTCCTATATCCCTGGTTGTTGCCGGTGAGGCCGCCACATGACTGGTTTCGGGAACGTAGTCGCCCCTCGCGGCACATGCATTTGTACGCCAGCATTCTGTACTGTCAGCGATCTATTTCCTAACACGCCAGTCATGATGTTGTGATGTGCATTGTACAGCCCAGATTTGCTGTCCTCCAATATCCTTCCTCCCACGGTGGCACACCCTGTGTGGTTGACGGTATCTGGTGTAGGCCACTCGGTGTAGTACCGCCACGCCGCTTGCTCCATCCTTACGCTGGCGCCGCTTTTGGCGATTCACTATTATCTGCCTCATTTGCATGGAATTGACTACTAATACCTGGTTACGGGCGCCGACACCGCCTCCACTCCTTGACAACCATTGCGCTGGGGTTGCAGCTTTACATACATACTATGGTGTGTGGTGGCTGTGCAGCTGATTTGTGTTCTAATGCTCTTTTCGACATTATCATATTATTTCATTGCTTTACAACTTCTGTGCACACATCCCGGGTCTGCTGTTCTTTCTACGCACGCGCCATTTATGTCATTTTTACATTTTGTGCATATTTTCTTTGGACATTCTCGTGCCTTTACACATTGGCATATTGCACCTATATGATACCTGACTTTGACAGCCTTCCGCTACTCCTCCGTATGTTTGGGTAAATGTAAACCGCTTTTTTGGTTTACATTTCCGCGTCTTACGCTTACGCTTCGCGCCACTTCGGGATCGCTATTGTCCTCATTTCCATGCTGGAATACCTCACACAGTGAGTTTTGGATACCTACGCCGGGCGGAGACGGTCCGCGACGCCGGTAGTGCACGTGGAATTCATTCATACCTGAATCGCTCAGCAGCCATATTTGGCGTTATAACGCCAACGCTATGCGGGCGCCTGGCGCAAGGTTCATGAATCCCGGGGTTTGTTTACACAAACTGCATTCAGGCACACACCCTCTTGCTTTATGTCCTTTCTCCCCACACTGGGTATAATGTACCTTGTTGCAATCATTAATTAAATGAGAAAAGTCTCCACAAAAGAAACATGGTGTTTATGCTGGCTAGCATATCTTAATATCCCTTTATGATCAGCCACAAAAATAACAATTGGAAAATGTTTCACCATGTTTTTTTTTTCATATTTCAAAAGAGCTATCAACCTCCACTGTACATTCCATAAGTTTCATTTATTACTAGAAAACAAATAAGTGTTCCACAGATAAATGTCCTTTTTGTTATACAGTTCCAGAAACTTCATCATCAGTCCCTCATTTTCAAATAAGTCACAGAAACTCTTTGTTCCAATATGCACAAAAGACCACATATCTTGTGCTTTAAAACCCAGAACAGTTACCAAATTGTCCCATACATGATATCTGTCTATTACAATGTCATTTTTGGTTCTTATTCTCAAAATTGGTCTTCTTTTTAAAACACTTTTACTTGCAGTTTGTTGTTGTTCTCCTTTTTTGCTTGCTGGTACTGCTGCATATGTTTTAGTTACTGCATTACCTACTGCTACAGAACTACATACCTCCTCACCTTGTTGCCACTTTCCTCTTTTACCTTCTGTCACTGCTGAAGAAGTATTTACTGCTGCATTCTCTGCCGCCACATCACCCAGTTGCTTTTTTCACATTACCATCCTCAGCACTTCCGAAAAAATGATTTGCCATCTCACCCCATAAAACTGAAAACTGTGACCTGGACCATCCTGCTTGATTATTTTTAACAGAACATCATCTGCAAGCCCTCCTGACATCAGCTCTGTTATCTATACCACTTCAACAGTCTCAATAACTTCATTCATCATGGAGACAGATAAACACTGCTCATTTGTAACATCTACCACACAGGAATGTTTGTGTACATTCTAAAGCTCCATATCAAACAAATTTTTCTCCAAATACTCGTTTTCCACTTCCAACCTCTCCACAGCTTTTCTTTTCTTCTCCACGATGCTGCTTTCTTTAAGCCTGTCTCTTGCTACTGTAGGAGCCCTCCAGCACTATCTAGTAACTACAAAGAGTAGGGGAAGTTACCCAATGACCTTGCTAAATTTCTAGCCCATATGAATACCACCTCAAGTCTAGGTGGGACTAAAATAGTCAATGAAGTGTAAGTAAATAAAAAAAAATATTTTCAGGCTCCAGTTTTCTTGGATCCTAAAAAAGGACAAATGCTTTGTTATAGAATAAATTAATGGATTTATATTTTCTCACTTACACTTAGGCATCATGTAAGACACAGCACAGGAAGATAGATGGAAGTAGTCCACAAAAATCACAAAAACTGATAGGTCAAAGAAGTGCTATAAAGACAAAAGATTGGACTATTGAGAATAAGAAAGAAATTATATATTGTTACTATTATGCAAAAAGCCCAGAATTTCCAGACACAAGATATACAAAATGATTAAGAGAGAAATTAGAGGAAAGAAAAATACTTCCGCAAGAAAAACTGTCAGAAGCTTCAAATGAAACTTTGCATTCATTAATACAGCAGTTTTGTGAAAAACAGTATATGGATCAAAAAACTTAGATCTATTTTGAAAAAGAAGTATCTGAGGAAGTGCAGAGATACAAACAACAAAACCTAGAGATATTTAAAAAGTATAAAAAGAAATATGGACATGGGAAAGAAAGAAATTTCATATGGTGCAATATTTATGCAAAGGAGAAAGCCAAATTAAGCAATATAAAGAAGGCAGCCCCAAAGGTATTCAAAGAGAAATACAGACAAAGGCATCCAGATATGGAAAATTTCACAATAAAAAATAATATCACAAAGATGGAATGCAGAAAAGAAGATTAGTAAAGTAGATGTTAAAAATAGAAGTTGAAGTTATGGAGTGTTTGCAAAGTGAATGAGTTGGTGTAGAAGGTCTAACACAGGTTACATCACAGCATGATGGAGTGAGTCCCCAAAGTAAGGAGAAACAAGAAGATCAGGGACATCTGAAGAACTATGGACATGGGAAAGAAAAAGACATTTAATATGGTGTAATATTTATGCAAAGGAGAAAGCAAAACTAACCAATACAAAAAGAGAAGCACCAAAGATATTTAAAGAGAAATACAGGCAAAGGAATCTGGACATGGAAAACTTTACAATACAAAAAAAAATAAGAAGACAAAGAGGAAAAGTAGAAAAGGAGATTAGTAATGCAGAAGTTAAAGAAATAGAAACTGAGGTTATGGAGTACCTGTGAAGTAAAGGATTCAGTGTATAAAATTGAATGCAGAAAGCACACAACAGGATAGAGTAATGGATATCTAAATTAAGGGGAAACCAGTGGAACAGGAAGCAATTGGTCATGTGCCATATCAAGATATTTTGGAGCCTTCCAGAGGAAACCAGTATGAACATTCACTTGAAGCTAGACAGCAATGAAAGGAACAGGAAACTGTGGAAACCCTGATGCAGCTAATGTTGAGGAGTGATAGGCCAGTAAGTTATCATATGACAGAGCAATGGATGGCACAGGATGAGATTGAAAAGAAGGTGCTACAGGAAGATGCTGTAGAACTTTCTATAGAATGCCCGCAGGAAACGGAAAACAAGGGATGTGCTCTCAGTTTGGAAGAAAATGAGCTAAGAGAAGAGCTGCTTGATTTAATAGACGTGGATAGATATATTAAGATCAATGAGAGAAAAAGACTGCAGAAGGTCAATAAAACCCAAAAAGTCAAAAGTCTGATAAAGCAAATGAATACAGTAATCAGGATTGTCTCTAGAGATCCATGTGATATAACAGAAGTAAACAGGATATATTACTGTGCTGCTAAATTAATAACTGATAAAGTTCTACCACAAGAACACAGGGTAGCAAGGGAAAGGAAGGGGAGAAATTGAATACCATCATGGAAGTATTGAATAGAAAAAACTATAAAGCAATTAAAACAAGAAATGTCACTGTTAGAAGACTATAGAAGAGGGAATAGATCAACAAAAATACTAAGAAAAATAGATATGATAAAAGCAATGTGCAGTATTAGAACAGACCAGGATCTATCATGCAGTATCATAAATAACAAACTAAAAATTTCAGCACAGGTAGAAAAACTTAGAAGATACACAGATAAATATCAAGGAAAAGTACAAAATAAGCAATTTATTGATGACCCAAAAAAGTTTTATAGAGAATTGGGAAACAAGGTAAAAGGAATTGAAAGACTGCCAAAAAAAGAGGAAATGGATACATTTTAGGGAAGTATCTGAAGATCCTGTGGAACATAACAAAGATGCTAAATGGATAGAGGAAGTAAAAGAAAGAATAAGAAGTTTAAAGGTTCAATGGGATGAAGTAACTGCCACAGAGATTGAAACAGAGTTAAGAAATCCTCTAACTGGAAAACCTCAGGCCCAGGTGCAATACCTAACTTTTGGTTAAAAGTATTAACATTTTTGCATGAAGATTTATCCATGAGTAAGAACTATTTATATGTGAACCCTGAACAGACACCATTCTGGTTAACAACAGGTAAAAACAATGCTCCTACGTAAGAGTAAACCTGCAAACTACCCTAAAAATTATACACCGATAACTTGCCTTCCGATGACGTATAAACTATAAATGAGAATTGATGCTGACAGAGTTTATAGTCATTTAGAAGAAAACTCAATTATGGTAGTGGAACAAAAGGACAATAAAAAAGTCATATGGAACAAAGGATCATTTGTTGTTAAATAAAGTCATACTGGGGAACTGTAAAAAATGGTAAGAATTTAAGTTTGGCATGAATTGACTATAAAAAAGCATTTGATAGTATCCCACATTCATGGATAAAAAAAGCTTAAAAATCTATAAGATACACCCTACACTGATTGACTACATTACAGTGACCATGAAAGAGTGGCAGATCACTTTGCAATTAAGCCATGATAAAGGGCAGATTATTATCCCAGGGATAAAAATTCAAAGGGGGTATTTCAGGGTGACTCTTTATCACCATTGCTATTCTGCCTTGACATTAACCCATTAAGCTGTTTACTTAATAGCTTAGGCCATGGCTGCAATTTGGCTCTTAAAAAACAGCAAAGTGTAAAGACTTCTCATCTTCTCTTTGTCGATGATTTAAAACGGTATAGCTTATCAGATGAGGAACTGAAAGTGCAACTGCAGGTTGTCAAAACTTTTTCAGATGATATAAGAATGTCATTTGGTCTTGATAAGTGTGCAAAATCAACCTTTAAAGCAGGAAAACTGCAGCATCAGGAAAACATCAGTTTGGGACAACAATGTGATATAAAAGAACTGGAGCAAGAGGGAGTGTATAAATATTTGGGAATTGATGAAGGTTCAACAATAAAACATGAACAAATGCAAATAAAACTTAATAAGGAATACTTTAGAAGGCAAATTAATTCTGAAAACAGCATTGACATCTAGGAATAAAATCCAAGCTATAAACCAATTTGCTCTTCCTGTCTTAACTTACAGTTTTGGAGTGATTGACTGGCTCCAAAACATGTTGGACAGACTAGACAGGAAAACAAGAAGGATGCTTCATGCTCACCAAATCATTTATAAAAATCAGTGTATACTAAGATTATATATTCCCTGCTACAAAGGAGGGATGGGCCTCCTTGAAATTGATTACATGTATAGATCTATAATTGTGGGACTCCACACATATTAGCTGACCTCACAAAACCCAAATGTAGTGAATGTTTTGAAACATGTGGAGACTAAACCTAAGATGACTTCTCTGCTTAATTTAGCAGAAGCATATTGGAGTCAAGCAGAAAGGGAAATCAAACAAGAAGTAGAAAAAAACAGGCAGCAATTGAATGTGCAAAAAAATAAAAGAAAGAATATAAGGTGAAGGACCAGAAAAGAAGGCAAGAAATGTGGAAAAAGTATAACTATAGTTGCAAGTATAGAAAATGTCTGGAAGAACCTCATGTTGATCAGGAACAAATGCAGGAACGGTTAAGGAGAGGTGAATTCAAACCAAGAGATACAAGATTAATATTGACAGCTTGGGATAGTGGGCTATGTACACGCCATTTTACAAAGTCCATTGAACATTTGGTAGAAACAGATAAATGTAGGTTTTGTAAAACTGAATTGGAAACAGTCATACACCTTATTGCTGGTTGTGACATACTAATGGCAGAAGGACTGTATACTGAATAATTTGGCAAGACTGTTGCACTGGGGATTGTGCAAGCATTATGGCATTGAAATGGCTGAAGAACACTGCAAACATGAGCCACAAAGTATCATAGAAAATGATGAAGTATATATCACATGGGATCACCCATTACCAACAGTTCAAAAGATAGATGCTAGAAAACTGGATATAGTGGTCCAAGAAAAGAAGACAAAAGTAGCATTGATCATTGAAATCGCTACCCCCAGTGACTACAGTGCCTTGCGTACAGAGAGACACAAAGTCATAAAATATCAGCATCTGCAGGCAGAAATGAGAGCAATGTGGAAGAAAGATACCCAGACAGTTCCAATAGTAGTAGGCGCAACAGGTCTTATAAATAAATATCTACAATTGTATCTAGATATGTTACCAATCCATGCAACCCCGTACAAATTACAGAAGGAGTCATTACTGGGCACATTGCAGGTGCTGCAAAGGGCATTTTGTCTGACATCAAAGTTTGAAACAATACGAATTTCCTGAACTTTAATCGTACTTTGACTTAGGAATAGAGTCCATTCCCATCATGATATTAGAAACCCAATCTCAGTCTAGAGCCTCACAGATGGATAATGTGAGACTAATGTTAACATATAGTAATAACATAGCATAACATATGTGATATAATAAAACAAAATTGGAATGTTTTGCTGACAGATGAAAAAATACCCACGGTTGTGGGAGAAAAAACAGTTTTTGGCTTTAGAAGAAATAAAAATCTGAAGGATTTATTATGTCATGAAGGGAAGACAGAAAAAAGTAGGAACAATTTTACACAATGTGCAGGTACACAAAAATGCAGAAATTGCAAAGCATGTGAGTACATTGTGGAGGCAAAATCCTATGTACACCCTGTATCAGGAAAACAATATTGTTTTGATTTGAATGCAGATTGTAGAACAAAGAATGCTGTTTACCTGGCTGTCTGTCAGGACTGCAGCTCATTCTATGTAGGAAAAACTAACTGCATGCTGAAAAACAGAATTTTGAACCATTTGTCCTCTGTAAGATTAAAACATGAACATTATGTACTTTTCCAGCACATTTCTAAGTATGAAAATCATAAGTTTAAGTTTATGGTTATACAATGTGTAAATAAAAACAAAAGGGGAGGTGATTGATTAATGAGACAGAGTTGAATGAAACTAAATGGATCATAGAGCTAGCACCATGCAAAACCTCAGGTTTAAATGGGGTTTTGCATGGTGCTAGCTCAATGATCCATACCTTTAAGACCTGCACTAAAGAAAAGAATGGTGTGGTACTGAATGTTAACTGAAGAGCTATATAAAAACTGCAGTTTCATTTGAGTTTTGTATCTGAAGAAGGGCTTGGTCCCGAAAACGCTCATTCCTGTGTTTTTAACTGTATTTTAAATAAAAATTCTGAAGCTGTCCAGCATGGTGGCCAATACCTGCTTTTTTCTTCTTTCCTTTGGAATCTTTGTGAGCAGGCAGCCTTTGGTGGAGTATCTACAGTCCTTTTTTGGCATAGTTCCAATAGTAGTAAGAGCAATGGGTCTTATGAAAGAGTCTACAATCATATTTAGATAGGCTACCAATACATGTAACACCATACGAATTACAAAAGGAGTCATTACTGGAGAGCACTGTTGGCTGACATCAAAGAGTGGAACAACACTAAGTTCATGATCTTTAATCGTACTTTGACTTAGGAATAGGGTCCATTCCCATCATGGTATTAGAAACCCAAAAGGTTTGGAGAAATTAAAAAAGGGAAGATATGCAGAGTGTTACCTATATGTCTAATGAATATCCAGAAATGGAATTTAGGGAGAGGCAGCTCAGAGAGGCCAATTGCAACACTAAAACAAAACTGTAGATACCACCTTCTTTTTCCATAGTTTTGAATCAGGAATGTATCTGATGGATAGCAGAGTAATACTTATCCCTATAAATAACACGACAACTAAATAAAGGCTGGCAGCATTTATAACTCATATAATTTCATCATATTATTTATGTGCATATTGTAGCCTGAAAGCATTGTAAAGTGTTAACTTCCTAGTTAAAAATGGACCATATGCATCATTACCTATATACTGGTGGTCTATTTAGCAAAGTTTATTATTTAAATGATAAGATAACATGTCATTATGATATTCTACTTTACAACAGGAAGTAGTCTGAGTCTGATATGAATCATCAATATATATGCCAGCTAGACACAAGATCTTTTCTTAACATTTATAATTTTGAAACACTATTTGTGCCTTTGGGCTGTATAAAATTATTCACTTAATTTCAAAGTAGTATATAATTGTCTGATTTCATGACATGATTATGCTCTTTCATTTTATTAACCTCATGTTTTCTCTTTCTTTTCATAAGATGATATATTCATATTGATCTTTATTCACCTTAAGGCAAAAGGAGTTATAGAACAGAAAACATTGTAAGGCAATTCATTGTCATGGCAATGTCAGCACTGGAAAGAAAATAATAATTCTGAAGATTATATCTTAAGCAAGGTTCACATATCCATGAATTATCAGATCAAGACCCACTATTCCTTGAAGGTTATTCATTGTAACATATCAAATAACATCTGCTTTGGAATTGTTTTTTTATTTTTTCTTTTCCTGTTCAGGACTTTATTTTTCTGATTTCTTTAATGTAAAAGAGCATGCACCATATACAATATATTTCAGATGTTAAGAACATCAGTGACTTTTCTGCCATAAAGTTGGCAGTGTTCAGAAATTGCTTCTCATTTTGTAATGGTTTATATGCAGTGGCTATTTCTTTCATTTATAAAAGCTGCATGCGACAGCCATTACTTTGCTCACAGAGAACTCAGAAAGACTTCCTACATGGGTAATAATGGCTATGATCAATGATAAGTGGTTGCATTATTATTATTTCAGCATCCATATCGAGCACTTAAAGGTATAAATGCATGCCTAATGTAATGAAAGCCAGAAGAAGACATGCTGTCAATGCTCTCAGGCCTTTATGCATCCTTTAAAAGCAAACTAGCTATTCTTCCGTAAACACTTTTCAGTTTGGCTCGTGTCTCTGCTAGAGATGCCTCAAATACACTTATTTACCTTGTACTGGTAGCTTAGCTATGACAGGACTCATAAGTGTACAATAACTGAGAGATACAAAAGAGACTTTATAGGCAGAACAGGTATTTGTGAGTAAGAACAAGAAAGACTGTGCATTATGCATTGTATATATACACACATCTCTCTCTCTCCATATATATGTATGCATGTCTGTATATGTACACACATAGATAGATACATATATATGTGTGTGTGTGTGTGTGTGTGTGTGTGTGTGTGTTTGTATGTATACGTATACGTATTATATATAAGTGAGGTCCTCATTCAGCAAACCCCACCAGGACTGAATTGCAGAAGACTGCTCAAAAGGATTCAGGCATTTACAAGCTTCTTCTTAATAGGTACATATGTGACAGAACAGGGGTAGTTTATGATTCTTCATCCACTGATTTAAGTTATACTTAAATTAGTACAGAGAGGAACTCTGCTTCATGTTGATGGAAAGCCTGTTCCAGATAGGAAGTAGTTTCTGAGACACATACCTGTCCCCTCCAACATGTCTTTTTTATGCTTCATATAAGGCTAAGATATTTAGACTGGGTATTTTCACTGCTATTTATTTTGCAGATGTGCACCACATCCATAAGGGCTATATCAGAGTATGCTTTGAATGCCAGCCATAGATCACTTCTCAACAGTCTGCAAGATACCAAGTACAAGGATAATAATTTGAGGCAATCTGTGTAGGACATATTGTGTACACTGTATACTCTTTTTTGAGAGGATGTATGTGGATGTTCCAGTTATTGCATTTATCTGGTCAGGTACATACCAAAGGGGCCAGTGTACTCAATATCAATGACTGGTATCTTTGGACTTAGATGCCATACCCTTGCTTAACAATTGTGCACCATAGAATGTCATCCTTACAATACTAGACACATGATGATCAAAGGCCAAGTCACTGCCTTCATGCCTTCCCAAACCCCTGAACACAGGGTCAGCTGTTAGAAGTGTATTAACAATGCAATAATTTCCACTAGTAGTGGTCTTATGGAAAGATACTACTGTGCATTTTTGGCATTGAGTTCTAGACCATGACTGCGGCACCAGTTATTAATCTGTGTCAGGCCTTCCTAAAAGATTCTTGTATGTTTGGGGGATACTACGACTTCACCTAGTTTGCAATTGTCTGCTGTCTTGGTCAGTCAAAGGCCTTTGACACTGGCCTTCACTTCAGAGAAGTAGATGCCAAAATGGAGCAGTCCCAATATAGATCCATGGGTGATTCTACTAGTGAATGCCTTTTTTTGGAGGGAGATTTATGTATCATGACTTTTTGTGTCCTACCTGTGAGTCAGCTGGATATCCAAGGGATGACATGGTGATTTATATTGGATTTTGTGAGCTTCTCACAATGCTTGGGGTATTGTGCTGAATGCTTTGGCCAGGAAATGATAGACAGTATGCACCATTTTGCCCTTGTCTTTTGCTCTGTTAACCTTCTCAAAGAAGTCCACCAGTTTATTGTGTATTGCCTTTGAGGTTTTGCACATAGCTGAAGAATGCCTGAGAAGATACTTTTACCTCAGATTTGCTTTTTATAGAGTAAATTGTTTATTTTGATGAGAAAATTCTTACCTTGCTGGGCATTGCACTTTCTGTTTTTGGCCATGCTTTTCTTCCTTTTGTTATACAACCCATTGATGTTTGGGATTCCAGGCAGCTGTGTTTCCTGGGTTTGGGGGGCTTGACATATTGCCAGGGTATCAATTAAAAGTGAGAAGTTTGTGTTGGAATAGTTCCTGAAAGTTTCAGGTTTATCTGGTGTCCCAGGTTTTATTTTTATTTCAAAGGAGGCAGCTTTATGATCTGACCTGACCAGTGTGGGTGTTACACTTGGGGGGGGGGGGGGGCGCAACATTCACTTACGTTGGTGAGATCTAGGTCATGGATGACAGCACCCCTATTGGGCATATGGACTAGCTCATCCAAAGTATTCATGTGGTCAAAGTCCAGGAATCTTTATGCCTTCAAGTCTGAAGTTGTATATGATTCCAGTTTATAGTGGGATAGCTGAAGTCACCCATGAGTATAGTGTTGGGTTGAATGAAAAGTGACTTGAGTTCATTGAAATAAGATGTACAGGGTTACTGGGTCATAGAGTGGAAACTATAGCTCACAAAGTTTTGTTATGGGATTTTGCTTATAGTCAGTTGTATGTGGAGGAGCTCAAGTGTGCCACACTGCTTGACCAGCCTTGAAGTATATTTGTCTTTGATGCAAATTGAATCACCTCAACCTTTTGTCGCTTTCAGGGCAGTTGCTGCTGTAAATGTGTGAAAAAACATTACAACTCTATACTGGTGTAATGTGCTCTCCTCAAATTGAAACCACACCTCAGTAACTACACAGGCATCTGCATTCTCTAGGGTGAGGAGAGCTTGCAGATAGTAGAGGTTTTTTGTTTAGACTCCTGGCATTAAGCAGTATCATCTTTAGATTATTCTGGATTGGTTTAGCTATGCTGGCAGTTTTATCTCTTTGGCAGTACCTAAAAAGCGTACTATGAGGGTGTAATTTTTTTTAGCCAATATTAAGCCTAGAGGGGGACAGGTGCAGATCATCCCTGGCAAAGCACTGTGGTCTGTCTACGATATTCTCCTAGGCTGAGATATATTGTACACCTTTCAAATGATACCAAAAACTACTCCAATTACTAAAGTCAATTATTTTTTACTTGTATTCTGGCATCATCCTTGGAAAAGGCAAAATGCTGCTCAGTGCGAGATTCATACCAGCCTGGAACACACAGTCTGAGAGCTGCATCATGTATCTCTTCTTGGAGTCCATGGAAGTACATCTCAAATCATTTACTCCCATGTGGACTATGACTAAGTCATACTGGTACTTGTAGTTCAATGACCTGATTGTGTGTGTGATCTGAGGGTTCCTAGTCCCTGATACGCAACTGGCAGTAACCTTCTCATTGCTCAGCCTGGTGAGTTTGACATGTGTTTGTCTCACAATGGACTCTATTATAAAGCAAAATGTTGGATGGTTTGCCTTATGGTTATAGATGCAAAAACACAGTGAGTTGAGGATAAATCCTTGTGGTGGATGTTGCTTTGGTAGTGTGTTTTTCTGGCTGCTGAGCGAAGTTATTGTAATTACCATAACTAGAAGGCCATTAAAGATTTAGTTTGGATGGATTACCTTCAAGAGCCTCAGCATATGTGGGTGTATCTGTTTATCCTGTAGTGTGTGCGGCAGGTATTGTGTTAGTGTTGTGAGTTTCTGACAACCATTTTGGTATCTGTAGTGGCTGTATGTGAGAGTCTTGCCTTCAGAGACATTGTATTACTACATCTCTCACATACTATTTCAGATTGAGAATTGATTGCTATATCATAGCAAGCACTTTGCTACAGTTTAAAAGAAGAAATAATTATTTTTTAATAAAAGATGTTGAAGAAGGGTTGGGGCAGGGCAGAGAAATTGGACCTGAATGGGCTGGAGTTAGGGGAGAGGGAATGTCATGCATCTGGCCACCAGGCTGATGTGTCAGTAGAAAGAACATCCATTTTTTTTTTGCTCTTGAATGGAGGAGCTTGAGGGGGGATGTAGATGTAAATGTTAGAAGCTGATGACTTATAATGCAGTGATTAGTTTATTACAGTGAAGGTTTTTTTTTGTTGCTGTTTGTCTGCTTTGAGGGGGTTCATTGTACTGACCGAGGGCACTGGTTGAACCAGCTATCCTTCTGAAAAATCCTCAATAGAATGTGAGGGAATGCAAACTTGCAAACTAACAACTTTGTAGGATGGACAAGACTATACTTAAAACCTGCCCATGTGTTTGCATGAGTGTTTGTGTGTGTGTACGTGTGTGTGTGTGTGTGTGTGTGTGTGTGTGTGTGTGTGTGTGTGTGTGTGTGTGTGTGTGTGTGTTTGTGTGTGTGTGTGCATGCGTGTGTGTGTGTGTGTGTGTGTGTGTGTGTGTGTGTGTGTGTGTGTGTGTGTGTGTGTGTGTGTGCGTGTGTGTGTGTGTGTGTGTGTGTGTGTGTGTGTGTGTGTGTGTGTGTGTGTGTGTGTGTGTGGCAGTACCGTAGCAAGGGCAGGGTGAGAGGGGCAATCTCCCCAGGCATTGACTTGTCTAGGGAACAATCCCCGCTAGAGCAATAAACAATGTTTTTTTGCATCACATATCTATATCTATATCTATATCTATATCTATATCTATATCTATATCTATATCTATATCTAAAATGTTCCTTTAAAGGAAACAGAAAGTAAAGGCAAAAACATCCTGCACAGATGTGTGAAACATTCCAGCATGCCTCCCATTTCCTTTTACGTCATCATGAGTGGACATCATCCCAAAGACTTGTGACTGGCTGCATAGGTGGAGGAGCAGTACAGAGAAGGCAATAGCGGGGATTTACCTTTGGTGTCCACAGAGAGCGAAGTGATTTATTTTTGGTTTATTTTATTTTTGTTTTAATAAATCTCTCACTGCGTGCATGCTACCATGAATTTATGAAATAAAATTAAAAGGCTTGCTTGAGCTTGGTTAGTTGCTGGCTTTATTGAGACTGAGAGTACTACTGTTCATTCCAGGCCAGCAGTTAGAGGCAGACTGTGACCAAGAACAACCTGCTTTAGTACTTTTGTTCCTATGATCATTGCGAGGGACTTGCCTTGCTGTAAAAAGAAGGTGAGCATTATCATTACCACATTCCGTACTGTGTCATGCTATCGGAAAGAAATAGAACTTCTGTTTGTGCCATGGTTTTGTGAAATCTGTGCTGGTTTTCACAAAGTAAGTTGTTTAATAAATATGAAGCTAACAATTTTAAATACTGATCTTGTAAACTTAAGAGGCAACTAGAATAACAGATTTTGTGTTAGCATGCACTTTCTGAAGAAAAGGAAGTTTGCATTTGAATCTCAAGTGTCTGTAATTATTTAATGTGATTGATCAATAGTGGTGGTGGGACAAAGGCAAAAAATAAGAACAAGTTTTAAATATTGTTTTTATGCACATAGAAAGTTGCTAGAATAATAGGTTTTGTACTAGCATGAATTTTCTGAAGAATGTAAAGTCTGTAACTCAAACATATGTCATTATTTACTGACAGTCTCTATTGTAATGGTGGTGGGACAAAGGCCAAAAGATAGAAACAGATTTTAAATATTGCTCTTATAAAGTTTGCAAGTTGCAGCCTTTTAGAATTAACAGGTTTTATATTAGCATTAGTTTTCTGAAGGATACGATGTCTGTTATTATTTAATGAATTCAATTACCTCTGCTTTGCCAGAAATCCACAAATGTTATGAGAAGCAAGCAAAAATGAGGCAAATATCTGGACATTCTGCAGAAATATGGATAGCTGAGAGGTATGGTGGGCTGACTGGACTGGAGGATGTGTCAAATTGAAACGTGATGCAAATCAGTGTAGTAGTTTGGCTCATTGGCTTGTTTACATAATTACCTTTTTGGGCAAACAGGTGGTAAAGAATTGCACTTAACCCATAATGACAATGATTAGAAAGAAATTAAGAATTATAATATAGGCTTTTTCTCTGCTTCAGAAAATGTATATTAATTCACATTCTCTTATTCTGTCAGTTACTCAAGTTAACATAGTAATAATATTTTAAGTGCCCCTGAATGGTCCCCATCTGATTATTTTTTCTATATTTGTTTACTTATAAGTAAATCCAGACCAGAATCGGGATATCAGTTGTGTGGTGGACAGGACTGGTGGATGTGTGTGTCAAATTAAAACATAGTGCATAAATACAGATTGGCTTTGGATACAATTACATTACTGTTTTTTTTTTTTTTTTTGCAGAAATGGATGGTGAATTTGTGACAATACTCTTACCTTAAACACATTAATGCTGTTTTTAAAAAGTGATAACCACCCGCGCTATGCACTCACGCTAGATGCTACCAAAGCCTTTGATAATGTTGATCTAAACTTCCTTTACCTAACCATGAAATTCTTTAACTTTCCAGATCTTATTATCACCACTATTAAGATGCTTTATAACAATGCCTCTACTTCCCTGTATATAAATAAAACTTTATCACTCCCTATTAAAATTACCAATGGCACTAGGTAGGGCTGTCCACTCTCACCTTATCTTTTCAATTTATATCTGGAACCTTTCCTTCTCTGGGTTAAACAAAAGACTTATCACCATATCCCAAAAGTCTTCAACATTGATATAAATTATTCTGCATTTGCAGATGACCTAAACATCTATTTTGAGCTTCCCAACACCGATCTTCATAAAATTCTAAATTCTATTAATCTTTTTGCTGAGGCTGCTAATTATAAATTAAACCCTGCAAAATCATCTATTTTTCCATTAAACTCTGCAAACCATTTAGAATATTATTTCCCCCTGTCTGACATTCTTCTCAAATATACACTCAAATACCTAGGAATAAATTTCACACACCCTCACCAAGAACTAATAAAAGCAAACCTATATAGAGTCTGGGATCAGATAAATAACAATCTAACTAGATAAAAAAACATCAATCTTTCGTTGCTATCAAAATCTGCCATCATTAAAATTAATATTTTTCCTAGAATCCTTTTCCATCTTAACTCCATCTTCTTAAATGTTCCAACATTTTTTTTTCAGGAAAAATGGAAACCACAATCTCAAAGTTTTTATGGTTTTCTACATCAACCAGAATATCATACAGGAAACTAATTACCTCAAAGACCAAAGGTGGTTTAAGTCTCTCAGACTTTAATTTATATTACCACATCATTAATGCTAGCCTTCAAGTAGCCTGCTATGATCCCTCTGCTGAATCTTGGTACCCAACCTGGATCAAAATCTGGTGCAACTATATATATTCATTAAAATTCAATCCATATGCTGTCCCTTTTCTAGCTCCTGATGGTGACTACAAGTTCAAGATCTTGCCTACACTAAAGAACAAAATTTGCATCTTTCAAACTCTGATGACCTCCTTAAATTTACAGAATACTGTTCCCATTCTCCAACCTATTCACCTAAACCCTAACTTAAAAATCAATGGGCCGGATTCACGATGGCTTGCATGGAGTCTAAGAGTAGAGTAAGACTCCATGCAGTCATCATGTCCGACGAACGATCCAGGAACAGCCTGTAGGGGTGTGTAAGAGAGCTCCTAAAACGGCTCTTACACGGACAGGGCTGGGACATGCAAATCACCTCAATTGCAGGCGAAAGGCATGCAAATGAGGTAGATGTGCGATTCAGGAAACCCGAACCTGTCCGAGTAAGAGCAGTGTTATTTGCAGAAATGTACTCAGTTGACAACTGAGTACCATCCTGCAAATAGCAAAACAGAACCGTGACAGCTCCAAATAAAGGTTGCATCCAGTGCAGGAAGCATGCCAATGGCCAAATATACGGCCATTGGAAATGTTCCCTGATGCAAAATTAAAATAAAAATATTTTTTTTTTGGCGATTTCCGATGTATAAGCATAGCGTAGTGCCGCACAAACGGGCTGTGTTCTAAAACCCAGAATACTACAGATTAAAACCCACAAATGTGGATTTTATTGAAAGTGGTAATATACAATGCAAGGGAATGGCAGGCTGAAGACAACATGGCCACCGAGTAGAGGTTGCTAAGGGGGGAAGCTTAGTCTAAGACATGTAACCAAGCATTAGTAGGCAGTCCTATGTAAATGAGTGTTAGGATAGTGAATCACTAGTTTACATAGCAAATGAGCACAGTCAGTGGAGTGTAGGAGTAGGATATGGGGAGCAACAGAGTAGAAGATAGGTGACATCACGAGGGGGGGTTTGTATGAAATAAGTGAATCTCATTGGATCAGAGTGGCATGTGTCCGCTGTCATTTACACATCATGGAAAGAGGTGTGTCAACAGGTAGGCTAGGGAAAGGCAAGAAATGGAAGGTGTATGCCGTGGATAACACCAAAGATTCTTGCTGAGCGTGCATGCGCACGTGTGCACGCCTGTAAACCCGAGTAAGACAGAGTGCGTGCGTGTAAGCGTGCGTGTGCACATTTAAGCTGGAGTAAGCATGTATAAGGCTGTTTAAAGAGTTGTAAGCGCGTTTGCGCTGGTGTGCACGCATTTTAACCTGAATAAGCAGGTTTTAGTCTGTGTAAGCATGTGTGCGCGCGTGTTAGCTGCGGTGCACGTATTTGTGCTTGTGTGCACGGCACTCCCCCCTGAGGAAACAGAAAGGAAAAAGGAAGCACAACAAATAGTAGGAAGCTACCAGGGAGTACTAGCAGAGCTAGCAGGTGAAAACAATCAGAATCAGGCAATTATACGTACACTAGCCCAGCCCAGCCTAGCACTTAAAACTCTGCCAACAACAGTCCATTATGTTTCTCACAACAGACACTGCAGTAAGCTAATAGAAGTGAAAACTGAAAAAGCTTTACTGAGACAAAGAAATGTTAGGGGCTGCCATTGCTATTATAAGGCGACATATGCAACATGCTGAGAATGGTGACAATGGAAATGCTGCTGGACAACCCACAGTGAGGAGACGGAGAAGAGTGTACAGGCCCAGGGTAACCTACTAGGGGCTGCATGAGCTGGAGATAGTGGAGCACTATAGAGTGGACAGAGACCTCCTGCAGCAAATTGTTGAGCTGTGCAGGCCACGCCTCACACACAGAGCCAACAGAGGGGGAACCCATCCCATTGGAAACCAAGGTATGTGTTGGCCTAAGAATACTAGCAACAGGTGCCTTCCAGAGACCAACTGGTGATATGATGGGGATATCACAGGCATCAGTATCCAGGGTACTACACCAGTTTCTGGATGCCATGTCAGCACATGTCGGTGATCATGTATATTTTCCCAATTCCCATGAGGTATTGGCCAGCAATATGCATCTCTTCCAGCAAATAGCGGAATACCCTGAGGTAGTGGGTGCAATAGACTGCACGCACATATGCATCAAAGCACCAGCCGGCGAGCGGGGTAGGGTCTACTTCAACCGCAAGGGCTTCACCTCCATCAACTGCCAGGTCATGTGTGATGCCCAGGGCATAATACTGAATGTGTGTGCAGGCTGCCCTGGAAGCTACCATGATTCCCATATCTGGCATCTGATGCAGCTGTGCCAAACATTTGCCAATGGGGACATCCCACATGGTCACCTAGTGGGGGATGCTGGCTATGCACTGGAGCCATGGCTGATGACACCCATCAGAAACGCACACACACCTGAACAGGAACGCCATAATGAGGCACATGCACAAACACGTAATGTAATAGAGCGTGTGTTTGGGCTGCTCAAGTCACAGTTCCGGTGCCTGGACACATCTGATGGAGCCTTGCAGTACTCACCAACTACATGTACCCAAATTGTCATGGTATGTGCTATGCTACATAATATGATCCTGCAAAAACAGCTGCAGCAGGACCAGCATAGGCCTGGGCTAAACAGCCCCCCACCATTGCCAAGGCCATCACAGGCAGAGCGTGACTCGGAGGAGGAACAACCTGAGCCTGCCCCACTAGGCAGAAGGAGGCATGCCCAGTATGCTTTGGCCTTGGCAAAGAGGCAACGCATAGCACATACACTGGCTCAGTAGGAACTCTGGAAATGATACCTCTCTCCGACTCGCACATAAAGTAAAAGGGATGCCTAAGTTGACACTACCTGCTTCCAAACATGTGCAGGGAGTGTAGTATGTGCATCCAACATAGGCAGCCCTGCAGCACCACCTAAGGCATGAATGCCATGTGTTAAGCAATATAAAGCAGTGCTAAACAGCAATTACCACCATGTAGTATATGCAAACAAAATTGCACACAAAAACTAGCACAACTGTGGTCAATGTTCAGTAATATTGGGCAACGTCCAGCAATGTTGGTGAATATTGAGCAATGTCGGACAAGCCTGGTCTAAGTAGGGCATAGCTGAACAAAAGCCAACATGCTCATATTTGCTTAACAGGCCCTTAAGCAGTCTGCTCTGCTCAGTATGAAAATATAACACAGTGATGGGCCTCGAACCCAGGATACTGTGCACTATAGCCAAAGTACTGAACCACTAAACCATGACAGTACTGCAGTGGTCCACCTCTATGACGTAATGTTGATAAGTCTATGCAAAGTATTCCATGGAAACCCTGCAGGCACAGCATACTCCTTGTTGAGTTATGACACAAAGGTGAGCCCTGCAGTGAGAACAGAACCTGACTTCCAACACACACAGTATAAATGTTAATATTGGTCATGTTCGCACACATCAGCAAATGTAGTGGACCTCAGATAGCAACATACTGAAGGGTCACACTGGGCATGCTCACACACTTGAATAAATGAGACAAATGTCAGGCAACAAAACATGGAATGTCAGAACTGGGCATGCTCACACACTTAGGCCATGTCTGAGTACAGCAGTGGGCCAAGCATATCTGGCAGTTGCATGTGTTAACCCAGGAACCTGTCACTATACAGCAATCCACCCTGTGCACACAGGTATATGACAACAGACACATCTATAATATAGTGGAACCCTGTCATAATCAAATATGTTCTGCAGATACTGAAGTTCTTCTTGGAAACTGGTAAAGCAAAGATGATAAAGACCCGCAAACAGTATCAGCAATAAACATTGTGCATCTTGAACATTAGCATAGGTTCAGAGGTCGATACTAGGCTATCTGTCCTAGGGCATGTACAAGCCTAGCCAGAGTGTGTTTGGCATTCGCAACCCTGTCAGATTACTACACTGTGTGTGTGAATAGTAGGTCACACAAGATAGCCCATGTAAGTTTATGCTAGTGTGCCTCTGTCTAGCAGGGACACAGAAGATATCCCAGGGGTAAATATACAATCACCCATACAGTCATCAAGATGTCTCCAGTAGGTGGTCAGTGGGTGGCTCTGCCTATGTGAAACTGGGATTACATTCTGTAGTGAGTGGAGCCTCTGGGATAAGAATCTGTCCCTCCACAATGTCCTATTAACATCTGTGCTGAGGTATACGTCCCTGCAGTGTGTAGCTCCAAGGGAGTTGGATATCCTGAGGTGGAGCATGTCCAGTAATTCTGGTTTGGGTATAGCTGTAAACAACAGGCATACATCATATCTGAGTAGGTGGTAAGCGACTGAGTAGAGCTGGAGTTACTGCATCTGAACTATGCAGGGCATCTGTGTGAGTCCCTAGATCTGCTTGGAGAGGACCGTCCGTGGCCAGTACAGTTGCTGCAGGCATCAGGTAAGGTACACCCCAAATGTGGCATTGTAACCAAGCATGGATGTGATGAGTATAGGGGCACAATGACCTCACTCGATCTAGATGTGAAACCATATGGGATAAGGTGGCACACATAGAAGGTGTGTCCAACCACTTTAGCAACGTGAATGTTAAAGGCGACAGTACGAACAAGTTATGTCCCCAAACCCCTAACAACTCCTACAGTATGTAATGGAGTACTACCTATGTGGTAATGTGTGGGCATGTTGTTACTCCCAAAGGGGATGACTGTGCAACTAATGGCATTTAGCTGTAGGCCATGGCTCAGGCATCAGTCATCCATCTCTGTGAAACCCTGATTGAGTATGCATGTGGCAGCTGGAGAGTTGATCATGGCACCCAGTTTGCAGTGAAGTGCAAACATGTTCAGCCATATTCCCCCTGTGATAGCCTGTACGTAAGACAAATATATACTGAACAAGAGAGATCCCAGGACCAAGCCGTGTGGGATGCCATGTGTAACTGGTGTATAGTCAGACATGGCACCTGCAATTCTGACCATGTTGGTGCTATCCCTGATCTAGGTATCAATCCAATGTGTGAGATATGTGTCCAAATTGATGCTGATGAGCCTATGCATAATGGCCCAGTGGGTTATTGTGTTGAATGGTTTTGCAAGGTTCAGGTAGGCTGTGTGGACAGCCGTCCCTATGTCGATGGACCTGTTAGCCATTTAAAGAATACCTACAGGTTCAAGAGGCAAGATCTGCCCACAACAATGCTGAAATGAGTAGGACACAGTGTCTGTAGGTTCCCGATGTCTATGTGTAGGAGTCCTATGATAATATGCTCCATAGCTTTGCAGAACAGGCTACATAGGCTTATAGGGCAATATTGTCTGTGGTCCATTGTGGCACCAACTCTGTAGAGTGGGACCACTGTCGCAGTACGCCATTCCTTGGGTACATATCCTGTGGTAACTCCGATATTGAACAGTGACGTAATGTGAGGGTTGCGTTTGTCATGATGCTCGTTTATGATGCAGGCTGGGACACCATCTGGTCACATTAATACTGCGATGTACGCTGTGGGGAGGGCAGCACTCACCTGTTACTGTGTGATGTCAGGGAGGTTATACTCTGTTGGGATGGATAGTTGTTCCTTAGGAGGGATGGGTGGGAGACATCTGCACTGAACCTGTTTGCCAGGATGTAGGCAATGCCAGTGAGTTCATGGTAGGTTTAGTCAGTATGCAGTAACTCACAGCATATCAGTGAGTGTCCACCCAGGTTCCTGACATAACTGAAGAAGGCCATGTGATAGTCCTACGTGTCAGGTGCAATTGTCTGGTAGAAGCGGCCCTTAGAAAAGTCCATGAGTGATTGTAGCTGTCTGCTAGTACAGATCACAGATGCCTTCCCAGTCTGGGATTGTGCTCTATCATGTAGTAGCGTCCTCCTGACATTGTACAGCTTATTAATGGCTGGGGTCTATCAGACAGGTCCTTTGCCATTGTAGTAGTGGGTCTTGTTGTTATTTGGGATAGCACAATCCATGCAGTCCACTAGGTGTCCATAGAATGTGTATGTAAAGGATGCAGCAGTGTGAGCCATATATGCCACTGTCTCAGGATCTCTGAAGGATACCACCTTGCTTTGGTGAAGTGAGATGTTGGCTCATGAGAAGTTCACCAAGATTACCCAGGATGGGTGTGTGGAGGGTATATGTATGTCCTGTGAGATACATGTATGTTCTGACCTTACCAATGAGGGGTATATCGCTGGTGTGGAACATAGAGTCCCCATGTTGGTGATGAGCAGGTCCAATATGTATTCCCCCTTGTGGCTGTGCTAACTGATTGTGCCAAAGCATATGAGTCCACAAATTGTAGTGACTGTTGGGTGAGGTTGTCAGGGCTTGAGTAGTATCCCCAGTCAATATGTGTGTATATGAAGTCACACAATATAATGGTGTCTGTGGAGACCTTCATATTCTCCATAGTTCCCACAAAAGCCGTGTGTGGTTACTGAGTTTGGGAGTGTGTTCTGTAGCAGGCAACAAACTGAAAGGCAGTATTGCACAATGGTAGTTGTATATGTATGGTCTGTGATGCTTTGTGCAGTACTACTAACCTGGAGGTGTGTGTATCTGTGATGTATATGGATACTCCCCCTAGTTGTGTTGTCTGTTCCAAGTTTTGTTGTCAGACAGCATGGTATGAAACATAACCTGGTAGTGCTGGTGTGCATAAGCGAGCCTGAACCAGGTGTCTGTCAGTGCACAGATATTGCTCTCCTCCATACTGTGGAGAGTCCTGAGTGGCCACAATATGAGGTTAACACAACTGTTGCTGAACAGCATTACCCTTAGTTTCATTTAACCTGTAATGTCTATGGAGGTGGGTTTGTCTTCTGAGCCCTGCTTAAAAAAGGCACTCTGGTGGTAGCAAGAGCCTTAGCTAGCATACCAAAGTCCAAGGGTGACAGGTGCAAGCTGTCCATAGTGAAGCTACGTGGCATGTTGAGCATGTCACCATATGCTGACAGACACTGTATCCCCTATGAATGAAACAAATTTGTTAGCCAACTGTTAAATATGATATGTGTGTCCGTATACTGTGACATCATAATTGGTGGGCGTAAGATGCTAGACAAGGTCAGGGTTATACTGGCCTGGGCTACATGATCAGAGTGAACCTCGATGTATCATGTCATGTGGTCCAGGGAGTAACGTCTGAGGTTACACACACCAGCATGAACAATGATGGTGTCAGTCTTGTACTTGCTTTGGAGTGACCTGACTGCCTGTGTTATGCGGCAGATCCTGGCACCCAACAGACAGCCCAAAGTGACTATTCCCTTGTCAGGGCTGGTGAGTGGTACGTCAGTGTGTCTGAACATAAGTGTTGCCTATTACAAGTGTATTAGGTGTGTTGTTTAGCCCAAAGGGCAGTGACTGTGTGGCACACTGACATTGTGAACTTTGTGATATGTGGGTATTGTAGTGGGGTAATAGGTGTGTGTGTGTCTGCTTTGGAGGTCTCTGCTGCTTAGGTAGAGTACATTTACAGCATCCGAGTATGTCAATGTGTGCTAATGTGGTTTGATTGCTGTTGCTAGAGGATATGTGAGACTGATATGTGGTGTGTGTGGTTACCTTCACCACCTGATAGACTGTGTCAGTCATGGGTCGAGAGAGTTCAGCTCCCTGTATGTCTATATAGGTGCATCTCACACACATATCTGAGTTTTTCAGGAGGAGGAGAGGGTTGTCTGTGTACATGAGGCAGATGTGACATTGTGTCAATATCACAATAACCACCAGCTGGACTGAAGAGTACACACAAAACCGACCCCTGGACATGCCAGGATATTATCATGACATACTCTGTAGCCAGATCTCAAAGGATCAGTAGGGTGTTAAGCATGTAAAAGAGTATAACAGGGATTAGTGCTCATGTTCGTTAGTGTTTTGTAAAGAGGAGCTGAGAAGGAGTCCAGACTGAATCATGACACCTCCTTCAGCTATGTCATAAATATCAATGTACACCCATATATGTCCTGAGTCAGGGCCAACTGTACCTGAGTGTCAATGCCGACATCATGACAGACAGGCCCATATGTACATACCCATCCCCCACTGACAATAGTCCACATCATCATACCAGGAGATATCACATGTAGAATGGATGAGCAGCTACCCCCACTGCCAAAAGCATGGCAGCAGGTGGAATACATTGATTCCCAATATGTGTCATGCACAAACTACAGAACAAACAGATCATGCACCTGAACAGTCAGCTGAGCCGCACCCCTACACAGGATGTGGAACCATTGAATGTGTCACAGCTACATATGGCACTCCCCACAAGTGTTGGTGCACAACACACCATGGGAAGTCAAGTCCAGTACGCCTATGAGGTCTGATCTGCAAGGTCATGGAGTCCATCATGGTTGCAGTCATAAACAGAGCTATTGGAAGCTGACACACACACAACCCTACCAACTGTGGTATGTTCATGTGCGGATCATGGTTCCCAAACATGCTAGACTGTTTGCAAGGCAGCCACCCAGGACATACATCAATGAACACATCTACACATGTGTCACATAGACTTTGAATAGCCCTTTATCAACATCCCAGACACATGTAGTATCCACAAAACCAAGAAGCTGTGCATAAATATGTGTTGACATATGATGGAATGTCAATGTGTCCACAGATAGATCACACAAGGTAAGGATACTGAGGTCATGTTCAAGCTGTTGACACCTGCTGACCCACATGGACCATTCCTGGAATGGCATAAAACAAAGTGTACACACATCACCATGTCCAGTCTGATGATGTCACCATCCTATAAATACAGCAGGAGAAGGGAAACCAGCCAATAAAGCAAATAGCACGCTGTGTTAATGCGTCTCTTTCCAGTATCATAACATAGTTAGGTAGGGGTTTGAATCCTGCAAACTGTGTGTGTGGGGGTGGTGTGTATATGTGCAGTTTCCTTTGAGAGTTGCCCCCTTTTTGGAGACTGGGAAAACTCAGTAAAGGAGGTACATTCCTCTTTGGAAAGTCTGATGATGTCACCATCCTACAAATACTGCAGGAGAAAAGAAACCAACCAGTAAACAAATAGTGCGCTGTGTTAGTGCATCTCCCTCTAGTGTCATAACATAGTTAGGGAGGGGGTTGAATCCTGCAAACAGTAAGTGTGTGTATTTATGCAATTGTCTTTGAAAGGAGTGACCTTTTTGGAGACTATGAAAACACACTAAAAGAGGTACATTCCTCTTTGGAAAGTCTGATGATGTCACCATCCTACAAATACAGCAGGAGAAGGGAGACCAGCCAGTAAAGCAAATAGCGCGCCATGTTAATGCGTCACTCTCTAGTATCATAACATAGTTAGGTAGGGGTTTGAATCCTGCAAACAGTGAGTGTGTGTGTAGGTGTGCAATTGTCTTTGAAAGGAGTGTCCTTTTTGGAGACTGTGAAAACACACTAAAAGAGGTACATTCCTCTTTGGAAAGTCTGATGATGTCACCATCCTACAAATACTGCAGGAGAAGAGAAACCAGCCACTAAAGCAAATAGTGCGCTGTGTTAATATGTCTCTCTCTAGTATCATAACATAGTTAGGTAGAGGTTTGAATCTTGCAAATGTTGACTGTGTGTGTGTCATTGTTGGTCAACATGGTGAGGGTTTTGCTTTTACTATGGTATGACATAGTATGATGACAACAGTAAGTGCATTGCAGACATCAGGTATCTGCATGGCAAATATATATGTGTACATGTCCCCTCAATCAGTACATAGTTGTGAAGCCTGCATACTACATGAATACATTTATTTCCATTGACAGGTTGTGCCATTGCTTCTCAGATCGTAGGTCACATATGTATGTATGTGACACGGCCGTCCACTGTTGTGTTCTGTGGCCAAGGTCATCTGTGGCACACACACCCATGACAGTTACTTAAGAGTAGTGTGAGTGAGGGTATATGCCTGGGGTATATGTCAGACATGGTCATACACAACAAAGTCTGCCAAGAATGGACAGTCTTTATAGGTGTATGACTGCCTTGTGGATATGCATTCAGGCCTCTAATGTCTTATGTGATACACCTTGGGACTCCACAATACCTATGGATATGTGGATACCAAGGGACACATGACATAACATGGGTCTGTATGTACACAATGGTACCTGACATACATGTTGAGGGCTACCACCTGTGTGGTACTGACGGGATAGTATGTTTAGTACATGAGGATGACTATGCCATAGTCGGCATACTGCTATACAGCATGTATCACACAACAGGTATCTGTCTGTATGATACCCTTGTGTAGGATATGTGTCCCATCCAGGGAATGCATTGTAGGCCAATCCATGCATTCTCAGATTTGGATGGACACATCCTAGTGTGTCTGCATGTACCTAAGGGGGCTATATGACACACAGGTGTGGTCACAGTAATGGGTGGCAGTCATCACCACTGGTTAGTGTTATAGTGTAGCACCGGAAGGATCCAGTTGATACTGGGTTCCCTACTACTGTGTGTCATTTGTCAGGACATCATCCAATGATTGCTTAAAGTCATGCTGTTGAGGTTGTGTATACTACCAGACCACAAATCATTGACTGATATTAATGGTGTCACCCGCAGCATAGTGTCAACCCATGTCATACACACGTCTACCCATGTTATTACATAACTGTAGTAGAATGCATACCGGCCATTGAAAGATGCAATGAGATGTTAACAATGTATATGACAGGGTATGCCACACGTCCCATGTGTCCACTATGCACGTACATCCAGACAGTGTGCACCCACCATGTTCACAGATGTACACTTGCTAATCTGTACTGCACACATCACACATGTACTGTCCACTCACTAACACATGCTGGCAACACATCACACATCAGCCAAGTGGCACATGGGTGGATAATACATACTCAGACCTAACAGTGGTGTAAACAATGCTACATTGACAATCAGAGCTTTGATGCATAATGTCTGCTCAGATATACCTACAAGGATGTAGTTACACTTCCTTGTTGACAACTTGCTATTATTGCTACACTGCTATAGTGTCACCCTGTGCATCAGCACCATGTTAGCCTGTCCCTCCATCGATAATGCAGATGACAGGAGGTGGCACAGGTATCATCATATGCACAGGGCATTTTGTTGTTTGCCAGAGCCTGACATTGACCCATCCAATCGACATGTCTGTGTGTGTGTGTGTGTGTGTGTGTGTGTGTGTGTGTGTGTGTGTGTGTGTGTGTGTGTGAGGGACAACAGTACAGCATGGGCCAATGTTGATGTAATGTGTGTGTGTATGTGTGAGCCCTAGTTGTTTGGTTAATGTGTGTGTGTCTGCATGCACACAGCTCCACCATGTGGCTGCCATATATGGTGGTTTGTGGGACAGCCACAGACTGTACCTGCTTGTCTGTACAGATCACTGTCTCCGGCCATGGACACAGTACCTGTGCCTGGCAGGGGTGCTACGAACAGTATCGGGTACCAACCCTGACTGGGTACTATCATCAGAGGCAGAGGTATGATGACTGCACCCATGTCTCTGCTGGGACAGGCCAGAGCCACGTGCATGTGGTCTACTGGGACGGACAATGGACAGGCCAGCCCCAGCATTGCTGCGGCTGGTACTGCCACTACGGGAGCGGCAGTGAACTGTGGGCCATCTGCGACCACTGCCAGCTGTTGCTGTTGCTGGCATGTGTCTGCGTCGATGTCGCAACCATCCTGCATGGTCCTGGCTCGAGGAAGACATGTTGTGGAGGGCATCTATTGTCTCCCCCCAATGTCTATCAATGACCTCGGTGTATGTCCGGATGGCACCGGCAAGGTCACAGATGCTGTCATTGATAGCGGTGTAATGTGCCCTCTGTGCCCTAAGTCCTTGCCTGGTGTACCGTTCCATACGTGCCTGAGCCTGCATTACAACCCAGAACATAGTGGTCATCGTAAGACCTGTGAGGGCACGCCTGCCAGGGGCAATACGTCCAGTGGTGCCCCCCCGAGAACCCCTGGACCTCTGCCTATGTGGTACCGTTCCGGGTCTATGGCTATGGCTGCTGTGAGGGGATGAAAGTGCCATGGGTACCACACTCTCCTGGTCAATGCCAACTGTATGCTGTCCCTCCCCTATGGCCATTGGTGGTGAGGGATGTAATGGCAGTATGAGTGTGCACGTAGATGGAGTTGAACGTTGTGTACTGTTGATTGGCAGACCAACGACAGACCCTGTCAAATCTTCCTGAGCCAAAATACATGTGTCATCATCACCACTATCCGTGGCAGTGGCTTCAGGTCGCCTGCTGCTTTCGCCAACCCCTAACTCAGCACCTGTGAGAGGAAGACAGGAAACACACGTTATGGTCTGCACATGCACACATGCACACATGAACACATGCACACATGCACACATGAACACATGCACACAAGCACACATGAACACATGCACACAAGAACACAGGAACACAGGAACACATGAACACATGCACACAGGAATGCATGCACACATGCACACAGGAACACAGGAACACATGCACACATGCACACAGGAACACATGCACACAGGAACACAGGAACACATGCACACAGGAACACAGGAACACATGCACACTCCTCACTACAGCAGATACACACACAACAGAAATCCAAATCATATGCAATACTGGTTGAAGGTGGGTGACAGTATCACAAGGCAAACATTCACGTCACACGTGTCAGCATGCAGAATAAGTGTTGATCAAGTCCATGCAGTTTGAGTGTAGACAGCCATAGTTAATGACAGTGTACATGGCTGTGGTGCATGTGTGTACATGTTCAGTGATTGCCTACATCCTGGAACACAATGTGTACAAGGGCACGACATTTCTGTGCAAGTATTATAAGCTCTGCAATGTCCTGTGCACCATCACACACAGGTATACATACCATGGCTGTATGTGTTATCTGTGTGTCAAATGGATTTCCATGTCTGATTGCAATGTCTGTGTCTGTAGCAGATAATTGTGGACACAGGTGGAGCACATGCATGCTATGTACACACACGGGATGAGTGGTGCATGTATACGTGATGGGATACCAATCCTGGACATGGCCATTGTAACAGTATGGGGTGTAGTACCATTAGCCATCATCATCATGCATCATGTGGTCACTCAAGGCCACTAAAGTGTGCTAGACCACCGCCTAGCATGCTGTACCTGAACCGCAGTGCCATGGCTAAGTTCACAATTACACAGCCACATTGCACAAGGGTGTGTGAGGTGCCCAATAGGGAGCATTGCCTAACATGACTGTGGTATGTGTTGAGGAGTGTTGCACAGCTCCATGGTAGGCCCCTACCCCTCAGGTATATTATGTGTGGTGTGTGGATGACATGTGGGATACTGTGACCTGGCAGCGGGTGTCTGGTTACACTATGTGTAGCATGTTGAGGTGTACTGCGTATGACAAACGTGTTATGTTGTGTACATGTGTGTCAACTATGCCTATCCAATGTGCAGTACAGTGTTGCCACATTTGTGACTGATGCTCTGTGCATTGCATGTGATTGAGGCAGCTACTGACATTACTGAGATGTTTCACATCTCACAGCAAACATGCACAGCATGCATTATGCGTAGGTATGTTATGTGTACATGCCCTACACCTCACCTATGACATACACAGTTCAATACCAAGTTTAAAGTGTTAACACACTCACCAGCATGTAACATCTGCCCTGCTGTCACACCAGTGGGACCTGCAAGAATATGACACAGTTTGTCAGTGGCCACAACTGTGGCATTGCTACTGTGAGTGTGCTAAACTACAGTAGAACAACAGGCATAGGTGTACAGATACTATTCAAATTATCAGTATTGAACACAATAGGCAGCACAACTGCTAAACACAGTACACATCTCACATATGCATAATCTAACAATACAGGTAACAGTAGTCTACAGCTAGGGCATGTTACCTGCATGCTCCATGTCACCATGCTGGGTGGCTCCGGCCTCCATGATGACACATGTGTGATGTTGTTGCTGCTGTAGGCCATGAGCCACCACACTTAGCAGCAGTTCCCCCACTCTGGTGAGGGGGGGGTGTATGGCCACCCCACCACCTGTGGCAAGCTGTTGTCTGTGGATATCAGATGCATGCCACCGGACAAGTCTAATTAAATCACTGCAGTGATGGCATACCTGCTAATATGTCCAGTTATGCATGCCTATGTCATTTACCTGATGAACAAGTTCTTGCCACAGTGCAGTACGCTCCTACTGGTGCTGGCTGTCCCTGGAAAACAGCAGGGTATAGTGCTGACCAGGCTGTGGTGGATTTCCTGTTCCTCTGCGGCTGTGTAGCAGGGATTCCTGTGATGAGCCATAAGCCTGGAAGACAAGTAAACGATATGTGTGAGCAAGTCATGTGGCACACTTAACATTATACAGTACAGATATCAGTTAACTGCCATATATAGCATCCGTTCGTCTGTCAGAGGATACACACATTCAATACCACATATCAGTGCTCAGCCCACAACTGGCTGACAGTGCCTGCCACACTCCATATGACACACCAGTATACACCAGTACTCGGCTCACTGTTTGGGATCCAATGCACAGCCTTGCCAGGGGGGTACATATCAAGCTAATGCATGCAGAAATATTTCATCCATTGCAATGAATGTGAAGTACAGTTACAGTATAACCAGTAACCCACCCTAGTCGTTGATGCCATACCCCTACCTAACATATGTGCACAGTTGTTAATATAGCTGGCATACTGCTGTAAAAGAGTATACATGTTGCTAGGTACACATGCAAACCCTGCATCACACATGTGATTGCGGACATGGTACAGGCATCATTACACACACATCAGACATTCATACAACACACAAATGTATGCTGACACAGATGAGCATTTCCTGTGCACCTTACAGTACTGTGTGCCCCTACTTACAGATACATATGCCTGAGAAATGTAATCTGTGCAGACTACAGGAAACGCACAAGACATTGTTACCAGGGAATGTGAACATACACCATACTGTGCTGTTTAGGCCTACAGCTTCAGGTGGTACAACAGCTCAAATGTCGACTGGATTCACCAGCAGTACCACTTACTGAGCATACATGTATTGCTTCAGCCTATGATGGGACACCACAGTCGTACACAAGGAACTATGTCACAACGTATATCATCCTACTATGTCTGCATCCCAATAACTGACACATCTTTCTCTGGCCTCACACTTAGGACACAAACGACCATGACAGAAACAACCTCACACTTAGCTATCACACCGTTACAGACCTTGCACACATTCACTGTCACACTCATTCCACCTCACATAGCAGGTATTGCACTGTGTACATGTCTGTGTGCATTGTGTCATAAGTAGGTAATACGCTATTGTCCCTGGGGCCTACAGCAGCCTAGCCATATGCTACCCTGGCCTTTGACACACATGTAATTAGATTTCACTTCCTCCTGTCAACTGGATACACAGAGGTGATTCCCAGGGCATGTTACCTATCCCCCAGACAATCATCAGGGGTATGTCTGACATCTGCTACTGAGGAGCCTTGTTTGTTCATGCTGGGTGGTTTACTCCAGAGTATGGCATATTTGTCAATAGGAGCCTATCCCTGCAGCATGTGCTGTTTAGTAAGGTTGCGGGGATTAGGGACCTAGGCTGTGTAGCCCGGTGGGATTGAGAGGTGTTGACATGATGGTTGTCTGACTGCTATGGGTGTGGCATACCTCTGTATGTTCGGCAGAGGTAACCTCTGGGTGGCCGGTATGCAACGCACTGTAGCTGTGGTTATGTGAGTCAGTCTGCATAGGGTATGTGTTTCAGGGCAGTATTACCCTTTGTGAGGTATGTCTGTGGCCTTTCCACTTGCTGTAGTTGTCATGTGAGGTACATACCACATGGGGCATTGTGATAAGTACAGGGGAACACTGACCTATATTTCCGTACATGACACATCGTTTGTGATGACACGTACCACATAGACAGATGACAAGACTAGTGTGGCACTGTGAATATCAAAGGGGAGGCTACTGTCCACCTGTGTCCCATGTTCCCTTCTGACACCTTCAGTGTTAGTCAGGCAACCACCTATCTAGTAGTTAGTGGGTAAAGTGTTTTTGGAATGGGGTATGGCACTGCATTATCAACACTGTCCATGCCCTGGTCACCAGGCACCTGTTGCAATATGTCTGACACTGTGTCTGCCTCTCTCACTATATATGTATATATATATATATATATATATATATATATATATATATATATATATATATATATATATATATAAATATTTATACATATATATTTATATATCACTCTATATATACATATCTATATATATCTATCTATATATATATCCATAGATATCCATATATATCTGTATATATCTATATATGTATATATGTATATATCTATATATGTATATATCTATATATCTACATATCTATATATACATATCTATATATACATATATATATATATATACATATATATATATATATATATATAGATATATACACATATATATATATATATATATATATATATATATATATATATATATATATATATAGATATAGATATATATATATATATACACACACATACTTGTAAACAGCCACTGCTGTACATATACATGCACATATATGCACATATACTGCCCACCTTTCATGGTGGGAATATCATAGTTTCATAGTTTCATAGTTTGGTACTAGGCTATCTGCCCTGGGGCATTTATAAGCCTAGCCATAGTGATGTGGCTTTCGCCACCCCATGTAATGGTACAAAAGTGTACAGTATAGATTTAGAATACTGTGCCTCTGTCTAGTAGTGACACAGTGAAGACCCCCTTACATAATAGAATTAGTTTACTGTGCCTTTGTCTAGTAGTGAAACAGAGATGACCCCTGGGGTAAACCTACGATCTCCCATCCACTCGTCAAGATTTCTCTTGAAGAGAGTCAGTGAGGGGCTCTGCCTAACATGAACTGGGATTCTGTTCCAGAGTATGGGAAGCCTCTGAGTTATGAATCTGTCCCTCCAGCATGTCCTATTCATATTTGTGCTGAGGTTTAAATCTTTAGCTCTCATGGTTCTGATGGATTTGGATTTTTTGAGGTGGAGCATGTCCATCAATTCCTGATTGGACATGGCCTTGTACGTCAAGCACAGATCACCTCTGAGCAGGCGGTATGCTACTGAATAGAGCTGGAGTTTCTTTAGTCTGGCAGCATATGACATATGTTGGAGACCCTTGATCCTCTTGGTGAGGTACTTTTGGGGTCTCTCTAGCTTTTGCAAGTGCCAGGTGAGGTATATACCAAATGGGGCAGTGTACTCAATCATGGGCCTGATAAGGGAGGAGAATAGGGGTACAATGACCTCCTTGGATCTGGATGTGAATCCCTTCATGATAAGGTGGGCAAGGTAGAAAGTCTTTCTAACCACTTTGGCAACGTGGGTGTCAAATGAGAGGTCACTATCGACTTGGATCCCCAGGTCTCTGATTACTTTTTCCGTACTCAGTGGGTTACTGTCTATGTGATAATTTGTGGGTACTTTGTTTTTCCCAAAGGGGATGACTATACATTTTTTGGCATTTAGTTTAAGGCCATGACTCCGGCACCAGTTGTCCGTTTCAGTGAGGCCTTTCTGTAGGATGTATGTGTCAGCTGGTGTATCGACTATGGTGCCTAGTTTGCAGTCATCTGCGAACTTTGTCAGCCACAACCCTCCCATGTTTGCTTTCACATCTGAGAAATAAATGCTGAACAAGAGGGGTCCCAGGACAGAGCCCTGTGGGACACCACTTGTGACTGGCTTTGAGTCTGACATGGCTCCAGCGATTTTGACTTTATGGGTTCTATCCTTTAGCCAGTTTGCCACCCATCTTGTGACATATGGATTTACATTTAAGCTGTTGAGCTTGTCTATGATGCCTGAGTGGGGTATAGTGTCGAAAGCTTTAGCCAAGTCCAGGTAGGCTGTATGGACTGCTTTGCCCTCGTCAATGGCTCTAGTGACTGTTTCATAAAAGTCAACCAGGTTCAAAGGGCAGGATCTGCCCTTTACAAAGCCAAACTGGGTGGGATCAAGTGTCTGTAAGTCCACAATGTCTCTGTTTATGAGTTCCATAATGATTCTTTCCATAGCTTTGCAGACCAGGCTGGTTAAGCTTATGGGGCGGTAGTTACCAGGGTCTGTAGAGGTGCCTCCTTTGTGGAGTGGGACTACTGTTGCTCTACGCCAGTGTTCAGGTACATATCCTGTAGTAAGGCTAAGGTTAAATAGCATTTTTACGTGCGGGTTTAGCTCCTCTTGGAGTTCACGTAGCACGCAACCCGGGATACCATCAGGTCCCATTGATGCTGTGTTTTTAGCTTTGCTGAGGGCAGTTCTCACCTGGACACCTGAGATGACAGGGAGGTTACATTCAGCTGGGATAAGTATTTCTTCTTTTGGGGGTGAGGGAGGGGAGAAATTTGCACTGAACCTGTCTGCCAGAATGTTGGCAATATCTGTGGGTTCAGTGTATTTTTTGTCATTGTGAACTTACTCTGAACATATCTGAGTGTTTCTGCCCAGGTTTCTAACATACCTGAAGAAGGCTTTGTGGTTATCTTTAGTGTCCATAGCGATTTTTCTCTCAAAGTTGGCCTTGGATGTTTTTATGAGAGAACGTAGCTTTCTACTAGTGCTGATGAGAGATGCCTTCTCTTTATGGGGTTTTGCTCTGTCATGCAGTAGCTTCCGTCTTTTGTTATACAATTTGTTTATGGCTGGGGTCCACCAGACAGGATGCCTGCCCTTGGTGGAGAGGGTCTTGGTTTTATTTGGGATTGCATGATCCATGCATTCTTGGAGATGTCCGTAGAAAGCATTTGTGAAGGATTCTGCATTGTGGGATGTGGTTTCCACTGGCCCAGTGGGCTTAAAGGATACCATCTCAGTTTTAAGAAGTGTAAAGTCGGCTTTTGAGAAGTTTTTCACTATAGTCTTTTGTGTTGGGGGTGGAGGTGGGATATGTATATCCAGGGTGATTAGTTTGTGGTCAGATCTCACTAGTGAGGGGTATACTTCCGGTGTGGAGAACTTTGTCCCCATGTTTGCGATGATTAGGTCTAGTATATTATCTCCCCTTGTGGGAGAGGTGACTAGCTGTTCCATTGCATTTGAATTTATGAATTCCAGGAACCTTTGGGCTAGGGTGTTTGGGCTAGAATAATGCACTCAGTCTATGTTAGGGTAGTTGACGTCTCTCAATATGATGGTGTTTGGTGAGACATTCATATCCTCCAATGTCTTCAGGAAGGCTGAGTGGGGTTCCTGAGATTGGGAGGGTGGTCTGTAACATGCTACCAGTTGTATAGCAGTTTTGCCTACGGTTAGTTGCACCTGGATGGTCTCTGATGCTTCATGTGTTGCCACTAATCTGGAGGTGTGAGTGCCCTTGATGAATATGGACAATCCCCCTCAATTTTTGGTTTGGCCCGTGTTTTGGGGCCAAAATGCATGATACAAGGTATAGCCTGGAAGTGCTGGGGTGCTCTCAGGAGCCTTGAACCAGGTTTCAGTTACTGCACAGACATCGATGTTCTCCATACTGAGGAGTGCTTCGAGAGCCTGCATCTTGAGATCTAGACTTCTGGCATTAGAAGCATTACCCTTAATTTTTTTCCATTTTTGTTTTCTAAGGAGGTGGGTTTGTCTTTTGAGCCTTACCTAAAAAAGGCACTATGGGGGAGGCAAGAGCCTTAGCCAATATTCGGAAGCCCAGTGGTGACAGATGCAAGCCGTCCCTTGCGAAGCAGCGTGGCTTGTCCAGCATGTCATCCCAAGCAGACAGACATTGGATCCCCCTAGAATGACACCAGTATTTGAGCCAATTATTAAAGCTGATCATCTTGTCTTTGTATTGTGGCATCATTCTTGGTGAGGGCAAGATGCTGCTCAGGGTCAAGGTCATACCAGCCTGGGCTACATAATCAGAGAGCTCCTCTATGTCTCTTTTCATGTAGTCCAGGGAGGTACGTCTCAGGTCATTCATGCCGGCATGGACAATGACGGAGTCATATTTATACTTGTTTTGTAGTGACCTGAGTGCATGTGTTATGTGGCGGATCCTAGCTCCCGATAAGCAGCTCACCGTTACCCTCTCCTTGTTCAGCCTGGTAAGCGGAACATCAGTGTGTCTGACTATAGAGTCACCTATTACTAGTGTATCAGGCATGGTGTTTGGCCTTAAGGGCTGTGATTGTTTGACACACTGATTTATTGAAGTATGTGTTGCATGTGTTATGTTTTGAGGTGGTGGATTTTTGGGTGTCTGCTTTGGGAGCCTCTGTTGTTTTGGTAAGTTTTTTGTTAGAGCCTCTGAGTATGCGTTTGTGTTATTATGTGTTTGGTTTACAGTTGTGGTAGGTCTATGTGGGACTGGGTTTGGTGTGTGTGTGGTTACCTTCTCCTCCTGTCTGGTCTTGCCAGTCCTGAGTTGAGAGAGTTCAGCCTCCAGTTTGTTTATGGAACAGTTGTGAGACATACAATTATGTAATAATATTGCACAGTGTTGTGCAGAATGCATTTCGCTGTCCTCAGGCCATATAGCCATAGCAGACCTCACTGGCTGTAAATCAGTCCCACAGCATTTAACCACCACATGACATATACCTGCACTGCTTGCTGTTTTCAATGCCACACACTACAACCTACATAGATATGTGCACATAGCAACCTTCAAATACATATATATGTCCAGCCTTCACTAACAGTTGCAGTATGTCCCTTGCCCTATGCACATCTGCATATACATATAAATACGGACTGCTACCACATAAAGAGTGTTCACAGAATGTAGAGTACCCTTCAGACACATCATTCAGATGCCAGCAAATACATCTGTGTTACATACCTTACCTTTGTATTTCTCACCTCAGTCTGTTGTACCTGTTGATGTTTTTTTTTTTTATTATTTGTTTAGGTTGGTATCTTCCACTGCCTCTGTTTGTTTTTTTTGTTTTATTTTGGTTGGTTGGTGTCTCCAACTGCCTCTGTTTGTTGTTATTTATTGGGTTGGTCTCCAACTGCCTCTGTTTGTTTGTTTGTCTGTCTGTCTATCTGTCTGTCTGTCTCTCGCTCGCTCTCTCTCTCTCCAGTTGCTGCAATGATATTATTGCATGTGTGGACAGCAAGTACAGGCTGCTTTTGTAGGTATCTGCACATGTGCATGTGATGGCCTCTGCACCAATTGGTGCCCACCATTTAGTAATTGCATGCAGCCTGCTGTGTGGTAATTGCAATTCTCACTGTGATTTCAGGACACTGTTATAAAATGACAGGTTAGGTAGGCATAGGCATTTCAGTTTTGCAAGGTGGGGACCATGCTTGTTTGCTATGGACACTGTTGTGTCAGTCAGAAGGTTGGTATATGTCTCATATCTGAAGCTGGGTTGTAGCCAGTGAAATGCATGCTGTACTGAAACATGACTGTTGCTTCTTCCAGTACACTCTTCTCAGTGTGTAATTTACTCACACCTCCTAATGCTAACACTGGATACATGGGAGTATGTACTTGCTTTTGGAATTAGGGAATTACCTGGCATACCACAGTAGTTATTGCAATGTATTCCTATGGCTTTCCTATTTTCCCTTTACATTCACTCCTTGTAATGCATGTCATATTTCTTTATTGCAATGTATTCCTATGGCTTTCCTATTTTCCCTTTACATTCACTCCTTGTAATGCATGTTATATTTCTTTATTGCAATGTATTCCTATGGCTTTCCTATTTTCCCTTTACATGCACTCCTTGTAATGCATGTTATATTTCTTTCAGCACCAAGTTATTGTATATCTGCTGGGGCTTAGTGGTACATCATGCAGACTGGTGAGTCCAAGGTGTGGGGTTTGAGACTGACAAGGGCATTTTATTTTGCTGCTGAGCAATACAAGGGCCTTGTCATACAGAGTGACAAAGGCACTTTTAAGCAGTTGTAAGCGAGTTGGCAGGGGTTGGCACGATGCTTAGCGATGCTAAGCACCACTTAGCTTAGCTTATTGTATTTTATGTTAGCAATAGTAACCTAAGCTTGGCGTAGCTTATCATATCTTAGCAATGCTAAGCTAGGAGCACACATGCGCACACTGGTGCAAACCCGCTTACTACTGTTTACAAGTGCTCACTCCCGCTAACCCCCGCGCTCATGTCTTTGACAGAAAAGTAAATGGGGAGATAGGAATGTGGTGATAAAGGGTGCTCAAAGAGGGGAAGACAGTAGGGAAACTAGCTTGGGATGTACATGATGGGTGTGGAGAAGGTCCATGGCTGCCCATTTCTTTACCAGCAACAGCTGTGCATATGCAATACATTAGGTGGCATATTTGAAACCTTCCACCCCTGAGAGAGTGGTGAGGACATCTAAGTATGTTGTACTACCAATTATGAATATCAGGCACATGCACTGTTTGTGAACTGCTATACTGTCATTAGTACGTTACTCACATCTGAACAGTTTGTGGTTTGTGTTGGCATTAGCAGTCTGCTTAGGACGACTGGACATATTTCTGTACTGTGTATGCCTACCTACACCCTTGGTTGTGCCTGACTACACGGGTATATAGTACCTTTGGGTAGGGGTGCAGAACTGCAGTGTGCATTATTTATTATCGTGTGATGTTTATCTTACTGAACATGCAGAGTTGCTGTGTACCTGTAAGTCTATGAAGGCTTGTAGTCTGTCTGAGTAGCTCCCACCTGTGGACATATCCAGATGGTAGACAGAGGTCGGCCTAGTATTCTTTGACTGTGCACCACAGCAATCTTTTCAGCACCTGAACAATGGCATTGTCACAGGTGGTTGCTAGCAGTACATGGCTACATCCTTTGCTATTTCTGTGTTGTACTTCTACATAAGGGCATGCTTGTGGGATTCATTCTACAGCTATTTGCAGTGTGTGTAACAGCAGACAAGCTGATATGCCTGTGTGTTTCTGACTCTTCCAGGCCTCAGATACTCTCACGTATATATTTGAACAGCCTCAGGGAAAGGTACATATAACTGGGATACACCTGTCATATAGTTCAGACATTTTGCAGTTCAGACTTTGGGTGATTCAGAGCATTTCTATTACTACACCTTTTCTGATGTGCAAGCGGTGTCTACTCTCACTTATTGACATTTGTTATTAAGTGAATATTCAACACCTTTCTGCCTACTGTTAGCACATTTCACAGGGAGTCAGAGGGGCACAGCTAACATTTGTTTACAAATCAGGGTCATCACTGTAGAGCAGTCACTTTTGGGAGGTCTGGCCTGTGACCTATGCATATATGCCAGTGTTTATCCTGCCCTGATACTGTGTGAGGTTTGTAAGCTGCTACTGTAACCTTATTCCCAGCATGGCTGATTCTCTTTTCACTGTCATGTCATGCAATTCAACAACACCTGCTGGTTAAGGCCCACAGAACAAGATTTGTGTTATGCCATTCCTATTTTCCCTTTACATTCACTCATGGTAATGCATGATAAATTGCTTTCAGTACTAAGTTATTGTATATCTGCTGTGGTGTAGTGGTACTTCATGCAGACTGGTGAGGCCAAGGTCCCGGGTTTGAGACTGACAAGGTTTTTTATTTTGCTGCTGAGCAGCACAAGGGCCTTGTCATACAGAGTGACTAAGGCACTTTTAAGCAGTTGTAAGCGGGTTTGCGCGGGTTTTGTGTGACGCTTAGCGATACTTAGCTAAGCACACACAAGCTCACACTCGCGCACCCCCACTAACTACTGCTTAAAAGTGCTTACTCCCGTTAACCCCCACGCTAATTTCTTTTAAAGAAAAGAAAATGGGGAGATAGGAAAGTGGTGAAAAAGGGGGCACAGAGAGGGAAGGACGGTAGGAAAACAAGCTTGGGATGTGCAGGAAGGGTGTAGGGAAGGCCCATAGCTGCCCATTAGAATTATCGGTGTACATGTCCTATGGACATGTGTGCAAAATGGGAAGCTATGTATGGGGCGTAATTTTTTATTTGGGTACAGATTGCCCTTTTTTTTTTTTTTTTCAGGTGAGAGTGGTAAGTGAGGTAGGGGAAGTAGGTATATTTGGGGAGGTAGATTGGGGAGGTAAACAGACAAGACAAACAAGACACATATAGGGGCGGAATTTGACACATGGGGTGGGTGAACACAATTGATGGGGAAGGTTGTTTGGAAATCGCAAGCCCATGAGCCCACAGATGGTGACAGTGGAACTGAGATCCCCACCCATGGGCAGTCACCACTGCACCTTCACAGCCCTGGGGGTGGCTGTGCTGGGGGCTGAGTAGGATGGGCAGGCTCACCCATGAGACGTGCCACTCTTGCCTCAAGCTGAACACTGGATCTCCCTATGCACCACAACCTGGACCCTTCTAAGGGTGACGGGTGGCCCTTCTCCGCCCACGCTTGCACAGGGGGGATGAGCCCCATCCCCTGAAGCTCTTCCACCCGAAGGTGGCACAGGATCAACGGAGGAGGGGAGTCCGGGCTGGGCACCAGAGCCACTGGTGCCAGGTGCACTCACCAACTGAGGAGGGACAGGTCGGTCCGATGGGACCGGCCTTCCCATACGTTCTGTGATTAAGCGTGTTTCATTACAACATAAACAACAACATTCCAGATTAGTTGTAACAGCATGCAGTAATATTCCCATTAACCCAACACACCACAGTTCCAACAGTTGAACAGCAAACATAACACATGCATATATTGAACAACAGTGGTTATTCCAACTGCATGCAGGAATGATTGGTAGCAACAGGCCGCCATAAATGTGGTGTTTGAACAGGGCACATGCATCAACATGAGTGCAAATATTTATAGAACAATTGGACATATATCCCAACAAATATTTAAGATTACACATACCCATTGAGGTGTGGAATTGCATGGTTTATGCAAAAACAGTAGGATGTAGAAAAAACTCCATTAACATCTTATAAACACTTTTACTCTACACTACATTCCTAGTGACTGCAGGTGTATATTCTCTACATGTATTATTACACTTGCCACCATGCATTAGGTTGTGTAGTGGGTTTGGCTAGTTCAATCTATACTTGACCTATATCTCGCATACTAACTATCCAGGATGCAGATGTTACTGCTACATATTTCATGGTTGCATTTATATTTCTTTATCTACATAGCTGAATGTTTTCACATGACATTTTCACTTCAAATTGTACAGAACCCTGCATTTATTGAAGCACACTTACATTTCTGGGGAACATATTACAATGCTACTCATGTGCCAGATTTACTTATGCATGCCTTTTCCACAGGCTCACTCCTTTATTTGTTTTAACAGTATATATGGCAGACATGTTCACGACATATTATACCTTTATTAATAGGTTTTCACATACTCATTTTTCAGGCTCACTCACATATTCTTTTATATGACAGTGCCTGCAGAGATATTATTCCAGGCATTTGTTACCTTTCCTAATGGGTTACTAAACTCTTTTTCTGCCTCTCTAATGTTTTTATCTGACAGTACATGCAGAGGACTTATTCAGTCCATTTTATGGCTGTATTATTGGACTACAACACTTTCTTTCATGCTCTCTCCCATATTTTATATAACAATACATGCAGAATAATCACTAACCTGCCTGGCGGTGCAGCCTTAGCAGCCTATCAGCATAGGCTTGCTGATTCGTAACACGGTCACCTGCAGCTGTAAAGTAAATGAAGGGATATTGAGACATTCCTATCCATTATACATACTCCATTTTAAATTCTTACATACTGCATTCCATGGCTACATACTCAGTACTGGGGCATCCCGCATCCCACGGGTCTCCTGTATCTACTGGTTCAGGCGGTCCTCCTTTTGTCTCTTCAGGTCCGCATGGTGGTGATGGACCTGCTCACCAGTCCGAGGAACACCTGTGGCACTGGTGAGGTCACGAGCTAACCAGTTCCAAGCCTCTGCCTTGTACTCCGTCCCTTGGAACTGGCCCTGCAGGAGTCTTGCCTTGTGATGTTGGACTAGCCAAACCATGTATTTGGACTTCTCAATGTCCCATCTCTGTGCTCAGAAACGTGCTCCCTCTCCAACACCAGACATTCTGACTGCAGATATGAGCTACAATCAGTTATGGCGTGTATTCCCGCCTGTGGGGCTTAAATATGCCACATTTTCTGCACTTTTTTGTGATTGGCCGTTTTGTAAAATTCTAGGCTGACTGCAGACCTGCTTAGTAATGGTTAAACTACCATTCCTAAGTTTATGAATGTTAATAGTGACTGCTTTCCTTCTGCTGTCATGGCTTAGTGGTTCTGTACTTTGATTATGATGCAGAGGGTCCTGGGTTCAAACCTTGTCATTCTTTTATTTTAATACTGTCTAGACAGGCTAGGGGGTGTGGCTCCGTTTAAGCAACTTAGCTCTACGTTGCTCCCCTGTGCCCTACAGTGCCCTGGTTGGCGCGGTGTGCACGTCCGTGCAAACACATTGCGCTGGGTAAAGCGCTTTTAAATGTTGGGCAAATCTATTGCACTGTGTAAAGCACTATTACACTATGGGCAACTCTGTTTAGCTGGGTGAAGCGCTATTAAACTATGGGCAACTCTGTTTAGCTGGATAAAGCGCTATTAAACTATGGGCACCTCTGTTTAGCTGTGTAAAATGTTGCTTAACGGCAGGCTATTATATATCTGGGTCTTTTCAAAATATATATTTTGTTCATTGATACATTGGCCATGTCACTGCTTTTAATAAAAGTTTAATCATATTTGTCTGGTATTATTTCAAATACTGATTTAAAACATAAATAAGAAGGGGAGTAGTGGGACTCAAACCATGAATGCCTTCTCTTTGTGCATACGCTCTACCATTACGCTATTGCTATTTGGATTAATTTGCATAAGTAGTTCTTATATGCTCTTCAATGTCACAATTGCTAACTGTGGTTAAGCAATGGGCACACCCACGCAAACAAGTGCAAATACGGGCAGCTAAATCGTGGATTTAAAAATAAAATTTATATTTTACGTTCTATAACTCTGATAGGGGTTTACAGTGTCAGGGAGTGTGGTGTTGGGTACAAGTACATTTGAGTGGACTCGCTCTTGTCTGTTGACATTATGCTTTTTAAAACCTTGCAGGGGTGTGGACTTTTAGACTGCTCTGCAGTCGGACACGCCCCTGCTTGCCTACTCAGTCCATGTAAGAGTTACAGATGAGTCAGCGTGCCCTCATGAATATTCATGACATGCTGATGTCATACCGTTCAACTGCAGCCTCCAAATAAGACATATTAAGTTTTACATGGAGGTTTCATGAATCCGGCCCAATAATAAAATGATCGATCTAACAAACTTTCCTATTGTTAAGAAAGCCATAGTTTGGCACTTTTATAACTCTAAAAATGTTGCCGAGGTCAAAGCCTTATTTGGTCATCCTAACAAACATGATCCTATCTTAAAACAAATTAGCTCACTTATAAAACAAAAATTTTCTTGCTATAGAGTGAAGGAGCAAAACATTACAGTATCACAATTTATCATTAAATCACTTTCCCTATGGAATAAAATGATTTTGAATACCTATAAACTTGTGTCAAGCATTAAGTATAATCAATCACTTCTATTTTCCAAATATTGGGACGGTATACAAGGAGAAATCTCTACGGAGTCTTAGTGCGAAGCAATCAATAATACCATGAATCTAACCCCCTTCAAAAACCTAATTTACACTCAACTTATGATAAACAGCAATTCCTACTATACCCCAGCAGTCTTACTGAAATTCGGATACAATAAAAACCTAACCTGTCCATTCTGTTCCCTTCCACATGTAGATATACTTCACATCTTTTGGAGCTGTAAGAATATTTACAAACTTTGGTGTTCTCTCAGAACTCAGTTGGAAAAAATGGGATACGAAAGAAACACATTTTATTGACAAACCATGATTCTAAATATAATTCTTAAATCTCTTAAGGGTATCCATCGCCACATCTGTTTTACGGCCTGCGCTCCTCTCAAATAGTTTATAGCCAAGAATTGGGTCAATCCCTCAGCAATAGCTTGGGAAAACTTTACATCAATGGCAATCAAAATATATAGCTGCACATAAGTTATGCAATAATAACCAAAAGAAAAAAGAATATTTTCAGAATTACTGGTGTAGCCTTTTGACCTAATCCAAACTAAATAATCTTCCAAAATCTGGGTCACTAATACTACATTCCAGGAAATCCTCCATCGGTATCATATCTGGCCCTATAATCATTAGACATTGTTATCATCACTGTAACTTTTGATTTTACAAAGTATTTTGTTATATTATTTTGTTATCCTCTGGCATTCATGGTATAAATATGTTGTAAATATGGTACAAATAGTTGTACATGGTGTAAATAGTTGGTTTATATGGATATACCCCCCTTACTGCTTTTCTTTCTTTTTAAGACAGTCATATACTCCTCCTTCCAAGCCATTTTCCATTTGTATCTCTAGACTTTGACTGTAATAGGTTATTGGGGTCTTTACTGCTTATATTATTCTCAAAGATGGAAGTTTCCCTGTAAGATAACTGCTGTGTTATAAATGCATAGTTTTTGTACTAACTGTTTTTTATATATATATATATATATATATATATATATATATATATACCTATACTTTACTGCTTCCTGTAATGGCGTACAGTTTTTCCTTTGTATGTTTGAAAAGTTTGTAAAATTCAATAAAAATATATTTGAAAAAAAAAAAAAAAGAAATGGATAGTGAATTGTGCATAATAATTACTGACAATAAATACAATTATAATATACTTGTTTATTTCAGAAAATGTTTATTGTCACAATATCTTATTCTGTTAAGGAAGTTAACAGCACTGATATTTTAAGTGCCCCTGTCTGATTATTTATTAGTGTACTTGCCCCTGATTTCACTGAGAAGTGGTAACTGATTTGTAAAGAATGGTATAGAGGCAAAATTTAGCGTGTATTCTACTGCTATTTCTGTGTATTTCTTTTAGCTATATAAGGCACGTAAGGAATTTGATGGCTATTTTACAGAGTGGATAGACAGGAGGTCTTAATTCATTAATGCATGTTTTATCTATTATTAGTCAATTATTTCTACTGATTGGACTTTCAGTGAATGATACTCTGTTATATGGGGGGGCTAGAACAGGAAAGAGATATGAGTTCTTAATTCATCAAGAGTGTTTTATCTATTTTTAGTTGAGTATTAGTTTTATTCATTGGACTTGGCCTTTCAATGAATGCGATGCTGTTTAATGGGGCGGTGGGGTGGATAAGAGTTCTTAATTCATCAAGGCAGTTTTATCTGTTAGTTGAATAAATGAATGTTATTTCCTTAAGGATTTTCTGAGAATGATGTTGTTGCAAGAAGATCATTCTATATCTGCTTTGCTGCCTTTGCTCTAAGATATGTTAATTATTTTCTGTTTGGATTGGTTACTTTCTGGATGTTATTGGTACTGTAGAGTTTTTCCTCTGATGACTTGCTGGACAGCACTTGTACATATTGTGGTAAATCATAGGGAGGGGAGACAGCAAACTCCTAATAAGAATAACAGAAATTTTCTTCACATGGAAGGAAGGAAGGAGTTTTATGGAATTTAATGTATGCATATCATGCTTAAACCATTCATTTCTCAATTGCTTCTTAATATTGTACAGCAGAGAACTTGCATCTAAGTGAGTGGTCCAGACCAGTAGCTTCACAGATGATTCTGTTTGAGTGTTAAAATACCTTGTGTACTTCTACTGGCTGAAAATGTGAACTCTTAAATCTGAATTTAATATTGATAAAGTGAATCTTTTGTTTTCTTGCCATTTAGCTTTAGATGGTTAACTAGTCTCATACTTAGAAGTGTTAAAAGGGTTGACAACCTGGTAGCAGGCTGCAGGCTACACTGAATAGGTTATTTTAGCCTAGGTTTCCTGTGACAGCTCTGGCTTAATATTTTCCAAAGGCAATAGAGTGGTGAGGGAATTTCCTATTGGCAGCATACTCTCTCAGTAAGTCATCATATACATGCCTAACTAAGTCACCTTGGAGTCACAATGACTCACAACATCCTTGTGGGATTGCACACGTGCAATATCATCAGTGCACACCTCTGAATGCCTGCCCTCATTGCTTACATATGCCATACATTTCTACTTTTGTATGTAACACAGTAGGCAAGCTATTATAGTATAACTTTTTATACTGCTTTTGCTGCAGGCATTTGGACTGCACCTGGAAATAGATATGGATTTTGCCAAATTCTAAACTGGTAAATTGATGTCACAAAATAATATCGGATAAGGCACGTATATTTTATTTACCATATATTTTAGCTGGATGTGAGAAAAGGCAGTAAAAATAAAGTAAGAGCTGAATGTGAGATATTTTTATGTACACAGGCTGCAGACAAAGGCAATAAAAATATTCAGTTTGTGCTTTCCCTGTTCAACAACTCATCAATACCATCTTCCATAACAACAGTAATTAGTATTTCAGTAAGCATATACTCTCCGACAAACTATATACATAGGAGTTCTAACAAACCCAATATATGTATAGTTAACATAACTGGAAAATAAAAGGGAGAAGAGAGTTAAAGTAGGACAAACAGAAGTGCTAGAGTAGTTCATAGGTTCATAGGTTCATAGGTAGGTACTAGGCTATCGGCCCAAGGGCCTACATAAGCCTAGCCAGCAAGGTACCATAGCTTAGGCCACCCAAGAAAGTTATTTTCCTGTGCCACTGCCCAGCAGAGACACAGAAGTGATCCCCGGGGTGTATTTCCTGTTTCCCATCCACTCATCAAGATTTTTCTTGAAGAGTGCAAATGAAGAACTTTGCTTGACATAGATGGGTAGCTTGTGCCAGAGTATAGGAAGTGTCTGGGACAGGAATCTATCCCTCCAGCATGTCTTGTTTATTGTGATGACAAGGTTTAGGTCCCTAGAGTGTGTAGCTTGGAGGGATTGGGATTTCTTTAGGTGTAGCATGTCCAACAGCTCTGGGTTTGACATAGCTTTATATGTTAGGCAGAGATCACCTCGGAGTAGGCGATATGCTACGGAGTAAAGCTGGAGTTTTTTGAGGCGGTCAGTGTAGGGCATTTGTTTGCGGCCAGTAATTCTCTTTGTGAGGCACTTCTGTGGCCTTTCCAGCTGCTGCAGATGTCTTATGAGGTACATTCCAAAAGGGGCGTTGTACTCTATAATGGGTCTAATGAGTGAAGAGTAGAGGGGAACAATGACCTCTTTTTTCCTGGATGAGAACCCTTTTATGATGCTAGGTTAGGAGAATTAATAGAGACCTGTAAGATGAAAGAAAGGGATGGTCATGTAAATCAGTGGGTTTAGAGCACTAATGATATGGTAAGCTCAATCACAGTTTAAGATGAGAAAGTTAATCAGATGTATCAGGTATATATCCCTATCTCCTCCATATCTATCACAAACCTTGCCCCACACCCCACCCACCTGAAATATCTGAAGAACAGGTCATCAAAGCCTTGTCCAAGGCAAAAAAACACAGCCTCAATGGGACCAGATGGCATCCCAAGCTGTCTTCTAAACATGCTAAAACATGAATTAGCATCACCATTGTGTGCCTTTTCAATCATAGTCTAACCACAGGCTTTGTTCCTGCTGAATGGAGAACAGCAACAGTTAATCCCCACCACAAAGGTGGCCTAGCAACAGACCCAGGAAATTACAGACCCATAAGCCTGACCAGCCTCATCTGTAAGGCCATACAATGTATCATTATGGACCTCATAAATGTATTTATTTATTTATTTACATTTGTTAACTGGGTAGTGTCCGACTGGGTCAGAAAACCATCTTCAGAGGAGACCCAGGAAGAAAAGCTCCAGAATAGTACAAAAATTAGTTATAAAGTATAGGTAAGCAGTTACGCCAAATATCAAAGAGTATGTTTGAAAATATTACTTATTACTACCTTTTGTCAACAATCAGCATTTTTAAGAAACATTTTCTCTAGGGAATGGAACAGCTTTTCCAAATTTTCGGATTTAGAACACATATTTGACAATGATCCATCTTACATTTACCGCAAAGGTAAAAGTATTAAAAATATTTTGGAGGCAGGTCAGAAAATCAATTCTATTTACAATGGTAATAGATCAAAGAAAGGACTATATAAATGTGGAAAATGCAACTATTGTACACACTTAATTTGTTGAGATACGCTTTATTTAAAAGCGAGAAACATGACTTTGCATCTAAACACCTTTGCCAACTGTGACACTATAGGAATCATATATATAGCTATTTGTAAAAAATGTTCCTCCTTCTATGTGGGAAAAAGTGAGAGAAGGCTCAGGCAGAGAATATATGAGCACCTATATGATGTTAGGGTAAGGAATGAAAAAAATGCACTTAGCAAGCATTTAGCAAAATGTGAGACCCCTGGATATCAGTTTTTTATCTTGGAGGTTGTCCCCACTAACCCCAGAGGTGGTATGTGGGAAACACTTATTGAATACAAAGAATTGTATTGGCAACTCCTTCTTGATGCAAATCGGAATTTAGGGCTTAATGAAATGGTGTCGATAGCCCCAGTATTAAAACTGAGGGCTGCAAAACTCTAATGTTATCTAACTTTTATACTGTATTCATATATTTTATTATCATAAATAATGAATCTTTTAAAATGTTTTTTAACATTTATTATTTTGTTAAGGAAAATGTTTTTCTATTTTTAGAAGCATTATCATTTTACACCACTAGATGGCTTTACCATTTAATTTTATTTATTTAAAAAATTTTTCTCTGTGAAAGATAGTATTCAAGTCATCAAGTTTTTAATGAATTATTAAAGTGTTTATTATCATGTTTTTAACACAATTTTTACAGGATGAGTTTAGTTATTATTGAAGCTCAAATCTCTATATTTTAACTTTATGGCTTTTTAGGTTTAAAAATTCTATGTATTTTTACACTTTAAGCACTTTATAATAAGATTGGTCAATGCAGTGGTGACAGATTTCAAATGGTGTATAAAAACACTCATTAAACAATATGGCCAGTATTACTGAAGAAGTTGGGGACGAAAACGTTTGTTGGATACGTTATTGGAGTGCATTTTCTTATCATCAGTGTATATCTGGAGTGTTGGAGTGTCTTGTTGCTGCTTTTGGAATAAAGCATTTACATATTTTCCAGGACCAGGATTTATTTGTGCTTGGTACAGTGGTTTTCTACTTTTACAAGTTTGCTTATTCTTCCACTTGCTCGTTGACTTTTTATCAGTTTGTATATGGAGCAACTACCGAGCGCAGATCAGGGTCCTAGGAGTACTGAGACAGGAGAGATGCGTAAGTTGATTGGACAACTAACGCAATTGATCGGCCTACTGACGCCTCTAAGCCAATCATTTGTCACGCTCGCCTCGTCCTTACAGCTACCGGGAAACCAGGAAGCCATACAGAAAGTGGTTGGTACGAGGGAGAATACAACGGACAATTCTAAACAAGTGACTTCAAATGTTGAAGAAAGCGATATATGCGACAATAGCTTAGAGGGTTTTCCTCATATCACTGTGGATTTTACAAATACCAACACTAATGAAGCCGAAGTCGTGGCGACAAGACCGAAAGGTCAAAGAAAACAGCACCAAGGTGCTGGGGACAGACTTAATAACATTCCAGGTACACAGAAACTGTTTTCTGAATGTTTGAATACTAAATATGGTTTTAGTTTGGAGCATAGCTCTACTAAATACAGTGCTACTTTTTTCACATTGTTGAATGACCTGGAATTTTTTTCTAACTAAATACAAGACTTTGGACATTGATAATGACTATCTTAAGCACTGCATTTCTCTTAATATTGTTCCCAAAGGCTTAAGGGTCTGCAAGTACCCTAATAATGTTATGGAGGGGTCTGAATTTTGCAATGAATTAACCTCCATCTTTGACAATTGTGGGTTCAATATAATGAAAGCTATTATTAAAAACAATGAGAGACTAATGGAAAAGTTACAATATGACATTGAAAGTATTAACAAAGCCATTTTAAATGACTTGTTGTATACAGTTGAAGCTAATAGAGTGAAATATCAGGGTGTGTTTAAAAATGTTGATGCAAAGTGTAAAGAGGTACAAAACAGAAAGATAGGTAAAATCAAAAGGGACCAAGAAGAGTACAAAACTAACACACACTACCCAAAACCAAAAACTACATTTAGGAATAGTTATGGTAATTGGGGTAGGCAAGAAACACATGATTGTGATTGGGGGGAATTTGAACATGAAGAAGAACAAGAACAAAATTTAGAATCAGAGGAGTACCCACCCCTACGAAGATCAGAGAAACTAATGAATCAGGGAAAAGTCTTTTATAATTCAAAAAACTACAGGGGGAGGGGGGGAAGGCAATTTCAGACGAGACAACAGACTTGGAATTAGTTGATGGTATTACCAAAGACATGTTTACTTTCACTTATGATGGTTTCAACATTTTTAACTATTCCAAAGTCAGTATAGATAAATCCTGGTTTGACTTATTTTCAAAGGGATTCACTTTTATTCCCACCCAAAAAATGGACATATTTAAACTACTGATAGACATAAAGTTATTCATTCGGAAAAAGAATTTAGAGTTGTTCTTCAAAGGTAGAAACCTAGAGTGTGATGTCAATCAATTGAAGCGTAACAGCACATTCAACCCCCCCACACACCCTCAGCTCAGAAACTTCGAACTAAAAGTGGAAAATGAAATTAGAACTCATTTAACAAAGAAACATTTCCATTCTAATTTAACACATGATGAAAAGAATACTTTAAGAACTATTAGTAATAACCGTGACCTGAGGGTTATGAAACCAGACAAGGGTGGGGGTGTTGTTGTAATGGAGACAATTCAATATGAAGGAAAAATGCTGGAACTGTTAAATGATTCAGAAAAATACACCAGGGTTTCCATCAATGAGGTCAATATTGCCTACAGAAAAATTCAGGTCTTACTACATGACATGTTGATGGAAGGATCTATTGATCAAGGTACTTATAAATACTTGGTGGTTGAGAAACCAAAAATCCCGTGCATCTTTGGGATCCCCAAAGTACACAAAAACAGCCTTGATCCACCGCTCAGACCAATTGTGTCAGCTGAGGGCTCAATAACAGCCCCTTTAGTGAAATTTGTGGATCACAAAGTCAAAAACATATTAGAGGGCTGTGACAATATTTTGAAAGATTCATGGGATCTCTTAAGGAAAATTAAGCCTTCCTTATATACTGATAATGTTGCTTTTGGTACAGTGGACGTTATTGATTTATTTGGCTGTATTCCTCACGACACAGGGTTACATTGGTTTGAGGAAAAGTTAGTTGCAAGCAAAAGGTTGACTCACACAGACTTTAGAAATACCTTAACCTTGATGGAAGTAGTATTAAAAAATAATTTCATCTACTTCCAAGGAGAATATTTTAAACAAGAAAAAGGCGTTGCAATGGGTGCGCACTGCGCCCCAGCCTATGCCAACATTATTATGGCATATTGGGAAGAAAAATATCTTCTAAATTCCCCGCTTTTGAATGAATGTGTTTTATACACAAGGTTTTTGGATGATTTATGCTTTTTCTGGAAAGGGAGCAAGGAACAATTTACGAACCTTTTGGTTTATTTAAATAACACCTCTAGTTTTTTTAAAATTTACCAGCAATTTTGATATTCAAGAATTGAGATACCTAGATGTTTGCATTGGTAAGAAAGAAGGATCCTTTACATCACGCATTTACAGAAAGGACACCTTCTCTAATTCTTACTTGCATTACACCAGTTGCCACCCCGCCCATCAGAAGAAAGGGGTAGTGAAAGGGCAACTGGTGAGGCTGAGTAGGATGACTTCGGACAATGAAGTTTTCTTTGAAGAAAGTAATTTTTTAAGGAACCTATTTACCAAGAGAGGGTATCCTATAGAACTTTTCAACAAAGTGATTGACGAAGTAAATATTAAAAGAGGTGATTCTTTTGCCCCTATTTTGGGCAAAGATGAGAACTTGGTCCTTGCTGAACAGCATGAACAGAAGAAGGGAGAGAATAGGTCAGGACTTATTACTACCTTTTGTCAACAATCAGCATTTTTAAGAAACATTTTCTCTAGGGAATGGAACAGCTTTTCCAAATTTTCGGATTTAGAACACATATTTGACAATGATCCATCTTACATTTACCGCAAAGGTAAAAGTATTAAAAATATTTTGGAGGCAGGTCAGAAAATCAATTCTATTTACAATGGTAATAGATCAAAGAAAGGACTATATAAATGTAGAAAATGCAACTATTGTACACACTTAATTTGTGGAGATACGCTTTATTTAAAAGCGAGAAACATGACTTTGCATCTAAACACCTTTGCCAACTGTGACACTATAGGAATCATATATATAGCTATTTGTAAAAAATGTTCCTCCTTCTATGTGGGAAAAAGTGAGAGAAGGCTCAGGCAGAGAATATATGAGCACCTATATGATGTTAGGGTAAGGAATGAAAAAAATGCACTTAGCAAGCATTTAGCAAAATGTGAGACCCTGGATATCAGTTTTTATCTTGGAGGTTGTCCCCACTAACCCCAGAGGTGGTATGTGGGAAACACTTATTGAATACAAAGAATTGTATTGGCAACTCCTTCTTGATGCAAATCGGAATTTAGGGCTTAATGAAATGGTGTCGATAGCCCCAGTATTAAAACTGAGGGCTGCAAAACTCTAATTTTATCTAACTTTTATACTGTATTCATATATTTTATTATCATAAATAATGAATCTTTTAAAATGTTTTTTAACATTTATTATTTTGTTAAGGAAAATGTTTTTCTATTTTTAGAAGCATTATCATTTTACACCACTAGATGGCTTTACCATTTAATTTTATTTATTTAAAAAATTTTTCTCTGTGAAAGATAGTATTCAAGTCATCAAGTTTATTAATGAATTATCAAAGTGTTTTTTATTATGTTTTTAACACACAATTTTTACAGGATGAGTTTAGTTATTATTGAAGCTCAAATCTCTGTATTTTAACTTTATGGCTTTTTAGGTTTAAAAATTCTATGTATTTTTACACTTTAAGCACTTTATAATATGATTGGTCAATGCAGTGGTGACAGATTTCAAATGGTGTATAAAAACACTCATTAAACAATATGGCCAGTATTACTGAAGAAGTTGGGGACGAAAACGTTTGTTGGATACGTTATTGGAGTGCATTTTCTTATCATCAGTGTATATCTGGAGTGTTGGAGTGTCTTGTTGCTGCTTTTGGAACAAAGCATTTACATATTTTCCAGGACCAGGATTTATTTGTGCTTGGTACAGTGGTTTTCTACTTTTACATGTTTGAAAATATGTTTCATGATCACAGAAATATTAGAAGGAATAGCTAGCTATACATAGTAAGTAAAAATTAAATTAATAACAAAAATAAAAATAGGTAGTTAACATGTACATTATCCAAATAGGCAAATATGCAAGTAATGCAAGAAATGAGCAGAAAAAAGGGAAAACTGATGCGCTAGATGAGAAGTAAAATAGAATGAAGAAAAACTAGCCAGGAGGAATATAGGTGCATAAAATAAATGAAATAAATGAAGACACAGGTGGCTTCCAAACCCTGGATCCTACCCAAGTCGGCTTTGTCAAGGGCAAATCCTGCCTGTTAAATCTTGTGGATTCTTTCAAAAATGTGACCAGGGTCATTGATGAGGGCAAATCTGTGCACAGCATACGTTGACTTGGTAAGGGCTTTCAACACAATCCCACACTGAGGTATTACTTATAAACTTATCAAACTGAATGTAACCCTTCATTGTAAGATGGGTTGCTAACTGGCTCACAGACCAGACGCACACTATTAAAGTGGGCAGCTCCACATCAACCAGCAGACCTGCTACCAGCAGGGTGCCTCAGGAGTTCATGCTTATCCCTTTACTGTTTATTATATACTTCTCAGAAGTTCAAGTCAAAACTAAGGGGTTGTGGCTGACCAAGTTTACAGATAACTGTAAACTGGGTGCAATTATTGAATCTCCAAATTATGTCATTATACTCCAAGAGGATCTTACGCAGACCGATGACTGGTGTCTTAGTCACGGTCTCAAACTGAATGCAAAAAAATCCATTATCATTCCCTTCAGCACAAACAATATCCCTTCATGCTATCAGATCAACAACAATACCCCCAAGTACCCATGAAGTGGTAAGGGACTTGGGTTACCAAGTTGACCGCTGCCACCATGTGTCTGCTGTAGTAAGGAGGACTTTCATGTAGCACACTTGATTAGTTAATGCATCACCTCAAGAGCAAAATAGGTTATAACCCCTCTATACTTGGCACTAATTCAGCCCATAATTGAGTATAATGCCCCATTTGGCATGTACTGTACAAACCACCTGCAGCAATTGGAGAGACCTCAGAGGTTTCTAGCAAAAAAGATCAAGGGACTGCAGCACATGCCATATACAGAATGAATAATGTCCATGTCACTTTACTCTGTATCATATAGACATCTTAGGGGGAAACTTATGCCTGGCTTACAAAGCAATCTCAGACCCAAAACTAACGAACTTGCTGCATATCCGTAAATCAAATGGGACTAGGGACACCCATTCCAGGGACCTACATATGGCTTGCAACTTAAATAGGACATGCTGGAGGGACAGATTTAGCTCCCACTGACTGCCATGTCTTTGCAATAGGTTACCTATTCATGTGAAACAGAGCACCTCTATGGCACTGTTCAAAAGGAACCTGGATGAGTGGATGACGCACTGTAAATTCTTACTGAAAATAGCACTCATAACCCTCCTGGACATGGGCAGTCATTACGAAATGCAATCTTGGGTATTAACTAACATTTCTATGGCATTACATTGGGATGAAATGGCTAGACTTGAAATGACCTCCGGGTCTATAGCCTAGCAATCTCCTATGATCCTATATGGGAGACAGCAGACAAAGAAAGATACAATGCACTTGAAGAAAGGTTTATATAGCATGTCCTTTACATGGATGGATGCAGTCAGACTATTTTAGGAAGCATTATTTGCCCTGTGGTCTGAACATTCAAGGAGTACTTTGGGTAATTATTTAAATCAAGATGAAGTTACTGACATAGTTCGGGGGCCAGTACATCAAACAAGAGTTATAGCAAACATTAAGCTGTTTTCTAATTTCACTATGTCATCACGCAGAAGGTTTAATGCACCCTCTGCCATAAAACTTCATGGTGCATTAAATCTTCTGGCAGATGGAATAGTGAATGAAGAAATTGAAAACAGACTACTGTTTTTGGTACTCTTCCCAACACTGTTTATGAATAGGAATGCTTAGTTATTTGCTGTTGATGGGGATGGGTTAGAACTATTTTTTTGGATGTTTTCTTTTTTTTTTTTTGGTTGTTGTTGTTATGAATCAGCCACTGCCAGATATTTATATATGTGGTTGTTGTGATTATCCTCCTAATGTTGACCCAGAACTATTTATATGGATATTGTTTTTTAAAGTTATTTTAAAGTTCTTAATGAAGCATAGTGAAGCTGTCTGGATGGTAGGCTCTGAATTTTTGTGAATGTCTTCTCCTGCTAGACTAACTTTCATGATGGTAAAATAAGAGCTCAGTTTAGTTGGGAGGTTTTTGAAGTACTATATAAAGTCGCCACACCCTGGAATGACTGATTGTGTCCAACAGTGTTTTAAAACTTCATGAAACAGAAGTATGATGTACAGTTTATTTTTAATATGTTAAGGGAAAGCTACCTGTGTGGTTTCTTTAAATTGCTAAAGCAATGCTGTGTTTAGTTATGCATCACATGACTGAACTGTGAAAATGCATTAAACTTTCAGTAAAACTTCCTGTTTGGACTTGTTCTTGTTCCTCTTGGTCTCTTATCTTTTTGTGAAGGGTTGTGGCAGCTGCTTTTCTCCCCACCCTGTTCCAAAATAGACTGGGTGTGGGGTGGCAAATGAGGGTGTTGCACTGGGCTCCAAATGGCCTATCTACTCTGGTGTGTGCATGTATAAACTTCAGGACAAGTTTGCTAATAGAAAGTTGCTATAAAAAAAAGCCAAAAGTGTAGTAATTACTTTAGATAAACAGTAATTATTAAAATAGCGTCAGTTTCTTTTTCAACCTTTTACAGCTGATGTTTTTAATGTCGATCTATGACATTTAGATTAACTTCCAGTCGATCCATATATATGAGTTTTGGAATTTCTGTTCATTTTTATGGATGTATTTCTGGTTGTATTCAAACCTCTGAAAGATTAGAATTAAACAATGATAGTTTTATTCATTTAACTTTTTGGCGTAGAAATACATACCATTCCATGTATTGTATGGATAAAAAAAGAGTAGCAGAAAGAAAAAGCGAAAACACTCCATATTGACTTTTCTAAGTACGTATTTATTGAATGAATACGATATTGCAGACAAATCTATATAAGCAGTTTCTCAGATTTTTTTTACTTTCGGCAGCTGAGCATTTTTATCTTCCTGATCTGAAAATCAGTAAGCACCTTAAGTAACTGTATACATTTTTTTTTTCAAATTAATGCTCTACATCTTTCACAGTAAAATTAATTCAACAAAATATTGACATAGTAGAACGTCAACAGCTGTGGTAAGATTCTGTAGTCTGCGATACCTTTTTTTTAATAACTTATAGCTTAGATTAGCAGTATTAAAGCTATAAAGTTAAAGTACAAGAACACTAAAATATTATTTTTACAGTCTTGCACAGTTTAGGGGCTGCTTTAGAGGTTCATAATTTTCCTTGTTTTTGCACCATGTCAGAATGGACAGAGGTCTGGTCTAGAATGCTCTCACCCTGGATACAACATAAATGAATTCATAAATAAATTATTAAGAATATTACTGTAACCCACAATTATATGTATGGTATGTCACATCCGTTGAGCTCAGGAATGAGATCCCAGTGTCTTTTAGTGCAAGCCTCACTTGTGCCGCAGAATTCTCGTAGCAATGTGGGTAGTGAGATGAATACTTAAAAACAGTTATGCATCCACCCTGAGGGATTTTTATCACAATTTCATGCACCCACTTAAGTTCATTGAGGATGAAGGGTGAAACAAACAATATGAACTAAACCTTCAGTCTTTTTATGGGCATTCATTAATGTGATACAGGAATAAAATGAAAAAAAATATATAGAAGCCAGTGATAGAGATAGAAAGAGCTTAACTCTATACGTTTGTTGTAATATAATGATAATAATGATAAGGAATGCGGTAAGCTACCAGGCTTATGCACGTCCTTCTTCATGCAAAGAGTAAAGATCATTTGGAAATAACCTCCACTAAACATTAAAACAACTCGAATACATATATGGAAGGTCTAATCACAGGAGTTTAATCATATCATTCTCAAATTAGTAACATAAATGGTAAAGCAATATAATGCTGCTTATATGCAAGTGCAGTAAAAAATGTGAAAAGGTATTTAGCTGTTGAAAGATTCATATTTTTCTCTTTTTTCAGATATTGTTTTAACAAAGATTTGGCCATAATCTTTGTTGTTATTAAATAAAAGCTACCACTGTTTCTTACAGATGAGCAGTTTGTTAGACTAATCTCCTTCTTGTGGATTCTTTATTCTAACCTGAAATTTAAAACTTAATTGTGACATTTTTTTTACAAATATAACTGTGTGTGTGTGCGTGCGCACGCATGTGTGTGCGTGTGTGTGTGTGTGTTTGTGTGTGTGTGTGTGTGTGTGTGTGTGTGTGTGTGTGTGTGTGTGTGTGTGTGTGTGTGTGTGTGTGTGTGTGCGTGCATGCGTGTCTTGTTCTCTTCCTTTTAGCAACATAGAGATCATATGGGCTAACTGTACCTGACAGCATATGATTATAAATGTTTTCTGTTTTCTTGAAGGATTTGTGTAAATCCAAAAGCTTGCAGCAGTTTTTGACATTAGTTTATAATAAGTGTACACACTGTATCTCAGTGTCTTCAGTAATGTTTTTGTTAGTTTTATGTCTAGTAAAAAGGCTTCGTGAAAAGCCTAAGATTAATTTTATTGTGCAACTTCAATCAGTAAATATGGCACTAAGTGACATTTCTACATGGACTTGTATTATTTGCAGGGGTGTAAAACAGCCATTCAAGCCCCAGCTATTCAATTTCCACTTCCACACAGCTGGGGGCTTGAGTGATTGGTAGCTTGTACAGCTGTCTGCCCATGCCTGAACTCAAATATTGTGTTCAAGTCAGGTGTGGAAGCATGTGGGAGTGAGTATAGCTGCCACACTTCACCCAAACACATTATTCGAGTTTGGGCAATGTTACTGCAGTGGCTGTGAGTGTTGGTTTAACTAGTGATTGGGAGGGGGCTTTAGATTTAGGGAGTGAAAAGAGGGATTTAGGTTTAGGGAGTGATCAAAGAGATTTAGGTTTTATGAGTGGGGAGGGGTTTGGGTTAAGAGACTGACTGTGGACTTTTAGATTTAAGGAAAGGAAGGGGGTTTAGGATAGTGTATGATAAGGTTTTAGGTTTAAGTTTAGGGACTGGGAAGGGAATATTAGGTTTGGGGGCTTGATATGCTAAGAACTGGGTAGGAGTTTTAGGTTTAGGGTTTATGTTCTCATAAGACTGTATAGAATCAGATGTTAGGAGGGTAAGTAGGGTGAGGGGTCAAGCTCATGGGAGTTAGAGCACTTACAATTTCAAGCAAGTGGTAGCAGCCAGGTGTATCACATGTCCCTAGCATGTGAGCACCTGTAGTAGACCTAGTGTGCAGGCAGGGTGCTAAATGTGTTCTTCATGCACAGGTTTTACCTTTTTTCTATAAATTATAACACCGCATTTACAAGTCCCAAATGGAAAATACAATGCATCATATTATCTCATATCTTTTTACTGCATAAAAAGATGTGAAGGTATCATAAGTACTGCTTTTTGTTTTTAAATAAATATAGCAGTGAAATCTGATTTCCCTTCTGGGTTTATATCTTGCTGATTCAACACAACAGCAAGCATAACTCGTGTCTCTGGTATACTAGAATACTTTACTCAGCCCTCCTTAAGCCATACATTGAATATAATGCACCCTTTACCATGTATCTGTCCAGACACATGCAACACCTGGAATGCCCACAGAGAAAGATACCTTACTAAAGGATGCAAGGCATAAATAACATGTCCTGCATGGACTGACTCAGAATCCTGTCACTATACTCAGAATCTTACAGACTGCTAAGAGGTGACCTGTGTCTGACAAACAAGGTATCCTCTGATGAATACTGATGGATTTACTGCACATCAGAAAGTCAAATGGCAGCAGAAATACTCAGTCTACTGATCTAAATCTCATCTGCAACATCAACAGAACAGTTTAGAGGGACAAGTATGTCTTACAGAGGATACCGCTGCTGTGGAACAGACTCCCCATCCACATAAAACAAAGTTCATCCCTGTCCATATTCAAGCACAACTTAGATCTATGGATGGGAGACAGAAAATTTATACCAGGACTGCTGCCTGTACTACTAATGGACAGAGGCTGCCCCTGAATGCTTTATCCCATTATGGGTCCCCTCAAATTATCTACAGTATGATCCCATTTTTTCTCATAAGGTGTAAAATCTAATAATCGACCATGGGATGGGTAAGACCAATCTCTAACCAAATGGGATAGGTTATTTTGTGCACAAAAAGAGAAATTAGCTTGGCTTAAAATAGTCCACAAGGGTAGCTAGCCTAGTACTTACGTATGAAGCTATGACCTTATACTTAGCTTGCCTTTCTGATGAATTTAGCATGACATAGTGAAAGTACAAACATATAATTAAGTGTAGCAGTAAGCCAGTACAGATGTTACTGCCTGTCCATCTCCTAGTTTGGACAGTGCAGTGGTGCAGTGGTAGCATTGTCAACTCACAGCAAGAGGTTCTCTGTTTCAATTCTTGGCTGGGGTGCCTTCTGTGCTGAGTCTGCATGTCCTCCCTGCGTTAGTGTGGGTTTCCTCGCACGTTACAAAGACATGTGTCTGGAGCTTTTCTCCCCTGGCCTTCACTGAAAATTGGCTCATTCCAAGTCGGACTTTCCTGGTTAACAAATGTTAAATAAATAAAAATAGTTATATCAGATGACACATTTTGAAATGTCTGATGCTGTCTGATAATTTTTCCCCAGTTACAGTTTATAATGCAGTTAAATAGAAAATGACTTGAGTAGAATTACCAGTGCACCTGTTTTCAGTGATGGCATTCTAAATAAAATGAAGGATTTATTCAGTACTATAACTCTTAAATCAGTGGGGATCATAACATTAAAGAAATCACAAAATTAATCTTAGAAAGCATTATGGATGGACATCTTATTTCACTCTTCAGGCATCAGTTAGCTACTTTTTCCTACTAAAGAAGGAAATAAAATCAGTTTTTAAAATCTACATAATGCCTGTTTCTGTCATTGATACTTGCTGGACTGAAACACAACAGCAAACATTTTAATAGTCTATCTTTTAGTTCTCGTTAGTCTCAAATTAATTAGGATACTAATAATGATCAAACAGTTATTGTCAGAAATGAATTATCTACAGTATATCACATGTATTAATTTGCCTCATAACAATACGCTGCTGTTTTAAACTAACATAAACGATCAACTTCTGTGAGGTTGCTAATGTAACTAGACAGCATTAAGAAATGTTAATTGTTAATAATTTAGTCCAATCCATTTTTATATTGTATGATGCAAAATAATCTGCAGAAAAAAACCTACTGCTGCTGTTTTTATTGAAAACTGTCTTCCAGATTTGTTGCCGGGTCTTAAAAGGAGCATGTTGTTTGCTCCATTATAGCCAGTCAGTATCCATGGCACTCTTACAATCATTATAACATGCTCCCTGCACAAGTGAAAGGCATTAATTGCTTTTGTTATGTATGTGGTGATACATAATGACTTGATCACAGCGGACTGAGTCTGACTGTAAACAAGTGTAGTATGTGCAATATATCATAAATCTCAAAAAGGTATACCATTTGTTTTTCATTTTTACTTTCAAAAAGTAAAACAGTTACATGGTAAAGCAGACTAAATTAACAGAATTATTTTTTTTATCTTTTGTTCACCAAGTAAATCTCACTGGAACAACATCTGGCCAAGTCATAGGGTACTTTCCCCTACTCTTTTTGATAGAGCGGCTTGGGTTCTTTTATATCTAGCTAAGCTACCACTAAATCAGGGAGACCTTGGTTTAATGTCTCATCCAAAGCAAGGCACACACAGAATACAGCTGCCTATTTGCTTTTTATTTCAAACTACTTTAAATCAGCTATGAAAGTTAAAGTTTTAAAAAAAAAAGTATTCAGGAAGATAAATTTTATCGCATTTTCTTCATATTATTTACATGCCTGGTTCCTTTCATGAATTACTTTTCATGGCAAAAGAATCTGTGTATCTGATAATAAAATCAAACCTTGTTTCTGTGATTTATTAAAGTGCTCAAAAAAGTTTGTGAGGAAAACAGGAATACCAAGGCCTGCTATACTAAAGAAGCTGTTTCTAAAACTATAATTTGATAATTTTTTTAGTAAAAGTTTGAAGCACTGTTTTGCTTATAATGAGTCACTTTTTAAAATGTTTGTATCAGTTAAAATGGCACATGGACATATACCTCGCAACTGTCCAGATTTTTGCAGAATGTCCAGATTTTTGCCTCATATTTTTGGTCCTTTTTTCATAAAATTATGTTTTTTCTGGCAAATTAGTGCAAATCATTAAAGATTAAAGTTAGAAAATAATAACAGACCTTTGAGTTTCAGAGTTCATACCCTTCAGAAAATCCATGCTAATGTAAAACCTGTTATTTTATCAACCTTCTAAGTTTGTAAGAGCCATATTTAAAAATGTTACCAATTTTTGGGCCTTCTTCCCACTTTTATTTATGGCTTTGTCCAGATTTCATGCTCTAAGAGGTTGAGAGGTGTGCATGGACAGACTGTACCTGTATTCCAAGTTTAAATGATCTTCTAGTTTGTTTAAGTAACAGTTTTACACTTCTTCATTGAAAGTTGCAGAATGAGAATGAGTTACTTTAGCAATAACCCACGCCTGGGTGTGGGTAATACTGGATTTACCCACGGTTGGTGTGGTTTGGTCACAAGGGTGAAGCCCAAGTGGCCAAACAAAGACAACCGTAGGTAAATCCAGCATTACCCACATCCAGAAGTGGGTTATTGATATTATACAATGACATTATTTAAGAAAAAAAATACTTACTTTTCTTAAATAATGGCATTGTATAATGCCTCCGTGCTGCCCTTCCGCAGCTGTCTGGTATTCTGTGGCAGTTCTGATGTACTGCGCATGCGTACGCTTACACAGTACATCAGAGCTGTGGGTGGAAGCAACAGAGAAAGCAAGAGCTCCATTGCTTTTTACAAAGTGTCTCACTATGTTACACCCATTTAACATAGCGAGACAGCTTTAAAAAGCAACAGAGAAAGGAAGATCTCCGTTACTTTTTTTAAAGCTGTCTCGCTATGTTAAACTCCTTTAACATAGTGAGACAGTTTCTAAAAAGCAACGGAGATCTTGCATTCTCCGTTGCTGTAAAAAAAAAAAAAAAAAAAAAGACTTATACTAATGGAAAAAGTCCGAGCGACCGGACCTTTTTCCATTAGTGTAAGTCTGATTTACAATGTGCATGCTGACCAATCAGTGTGCACGTTTTGGAATATTAATGGGGGGGGGGCATTGTATAATGATAGTTAGTGTAGTTTGACAAAATGGAAGAATAACAGTATTCCATTACGTGGAGCTCAATCCATTATCGCACCTGGCTTGAAATGGTACATTCAGTGTTAAGGTTGGGTTTCTACTACAGGATTAATATAGCTAATATGCTAAAAGTGCTGACTCCTTATTAAATAAAAATGGAATGATAAAAAAAAATAAAAATAGAAGTCTATTAAAATGGGGGGTTTACCTTGCCCCCAACCCCCTACTTTTAATTTTAGTGCACTTAACAGACAGGGACAAAGCAGAGGTGGTATTTTCACAGCTTCTTCTCCTGAATTTACAGTAGGCATCTAAATAAATCTGTGCATTCACTTGGAACAAAATTTCAGCAAATACTTTCTCTGTTGTCATAACTGTTAAATGGTACTAACACCTCATAAAGTACATTAATCAGAAACATATGCATGCATGTGTATGTTTAGCATATCATATAAGAGGCAGTCATCTCTAATTTTAGGTCAGTTACTTCTTAGGATGACAACTCTTCTCTATACCAGGAATAAGGTATACTTTCCACAAGATTCTGCCAACATTTTTTGTAAGAAGAAAAAAAGGAGCCAGGTTAATTTTATATAGATTAGCAATGACAGCACAGGTCTAATTCCAAATATATATGGAGATGGTAATAGCTTGGGTTATATAATGACAAGCATCCACCATTACATAAATCAAGAATCATTGCATAACATAAAGCAACTGAAACAAAGCAGACTAGAACTGATATAATGCTCAAAACATTGCATAGTACAAATCAAATGAAACAAAATGGACTAGACCTGGTATAATGTTCAAGATAATGTTACATGATGTGAAATGCCTTAAAACAAAGGGTATTTTGCAAAAGTGCCCACAACAATGTCAAACTTGAGAAAAAATATGTAAAAGAAAAGGAGAATATTGTTGACCATCAACAGATGTCATATAACACACCAGGATCTATAGAAAGCTACAGTAAACTTAATTTAAAAATGGATTGCACAGAGGGAAAGATGGATAGATAGATAGATAGATAGATAGATAGATAGATAGATAGATAGATAGATAGATAGATAGATAGATAAATGCATAGACAATGGTTGGTCTAATAGCACCACATACAGACTGTCTCATAATTTACTCATGCAAAACAATGACATGTTGTAAGCATGCAATGCAGAGGAGCAAAAACTGTAAAGCACTAAGCTGTAAGAAAGCTGCAGCTAACATTCCATGTGTCTACTGTTCAAACAATGCGTTGAGGGATAGTGGCATATTTTGACAGATGTGCTTCTGCATACAACATGCATCTTATGCCATGCATGCACACCTGGGAATATTGAAATAAAAATAATATGAAAATTTAAGTTATTATGAAAGCCTAAAATATCTCAACTTGTACAGTGTCTCTTACAGATATCTAAGAGGAGAGCTTATTCAGGTATATAGGGCATTTAGTGACAACTACCTCTGGGAATGTTTGGGGTTAACATAAAGTACTAGAAAATTATAGAAGATTCTATAGCAATGATAAGTGCACTTACTGGTTCTCTGACAGAGTAGCTGATGCATGGAACAGACTACCAAATTACATTAAAGCAAGTACTAGTTTAGATATTTTTAAGAACAGCCTGGATAATTATTATGGGAACAAGTGTTTTGGTATATTGGCAAGCTAGAAGGGCATTAATGCCCGTGCTTGAAATATTTGCATGTATGTATGTGTGTATGTTGTGTATGTGGATGTAGAATGGTTAGAAACAGATGGACAATATGATCAATGCTGCAATGAAGACACACACTAGTCTTATGACAGGAAACATTTTCATATGTAAAGCAAGAGAAGGGGAATAGTCTCCAGGTGACAGAGCAAATACAAAGACACAGCAGTGAGTAAAGAGTGTCACATAAATGCACTGGCTATGGATCAGCACATGTGCCATGAAAAAGCATTACATGTGTCATAGGTCACACGCTGCCATGGAGACAGTATCAGATATACCAGTGTGACATTGCAATCTACTCCAGTGAGGTCAATGCCATTCAGTTAAAAAGCCCAAATCACCTGAAGGATGATTCTAATATTGGAACAGCCACATATAATCAAGGGAGAAGATAGGTTCATAGGTTGGTACTAGGCTATCGGCCCTATGGCCTATACAAGCCTAGCCAAACAATTCCCCAGATATTTCTTCCCACAATATTTACTTCCCTGTACCCCTGTCTAGCAGGGCAACTGACATGATCCCCAGGGTGAATTTCCTATCTCCCATCCCATTGTCAAGGTTCCTTTTGTAGAGGGCCAAGGAGGTGCTCTGCTTGACATGTATGGGCAGTCTATTCCAGAGTCTGGAGAGTCTCTGGGTCAGGAACCTATCCCTCCAGTATGTTTTGTTCATTCTGATGACAAGGTTTAGATCTCTGGATCGTGTGGCTCTGAGGGATTGGGATTTCTTTAAGTGGAGCATGTCCAACAGCTCAGGGTTTGACATGGCCTTGTATGGTAATTGTCCCACTGTAGATTGATCATCTCTGAGTAGACAACATGCCACAGAATATAGCTGGAGTTTCTAAGATGGTCAGCATAGGGCATCTGCTTTAGGCCTGTGATTCTTTTAGTGAGGTATTTCTGCGGCCTTTCCAGATGTTGCAGATGTCTTGTGAGGTACATACCAAATGGGGCATTGTACTCTATAATGGGTCTAATTCTAATAAGGGATGAGTACAGTGGGACAATGACTTCCTTTTTTCTGGATGAAAAGCCCTTAGTGATGAGGTGTGCCACATAGAAGGATTTCCTGACTGTTGCGGCGATGTGGTTATCGAAGGAGAGACCACTGTCCAGCTGTGTCCCTAAGTCTCTCATCACACTATCGGTGTTTAGTGTACTGCCACTTATGTGGTAATTCATGGGTACATGTTTTTTCCCAAAGGGGATAACTATACATTTCTTGGCATTAAGCTTGAGCCCATGGCTCTGGCACCAAGCATCTGTTTCTGTAAGGCCCTTTTGTAGAATATCCACATCATTTGGGGATTCAATAATGGCTCCCAGTTTGTAGCCAGAGTCCCTTAGTGTTGGCCTGTACTTCAGAGAAGTAGATGCCAAACAAGAGTTGACCCAGGACTGAACCCTGAGGTACTCCACTTGTCACTTGTCTGGAGCTGGATTTGGAGTCGGCTACTTTTACAGTCTGGGTTCTGTCAGTAAGCCAGTTGGCAACCCATCGAGTGATGTAAGGATTTATGCCCAGCTTAGTAAGTTTATCTATGATTCCAGAGTGGGGGATGGTGTTGAAGGCCTTGACAAGGTCCAGATAGGCTGTGTGGACCACCTTACCCTCGTCCACAGCTCTTGAGACTGATTCGAAGAAGTCAGTCAGGTTCAGGAGACAAGATCGGCCCTTCACAAACCCAAACTGGGTGGGGTCCAGTGTTTGAAGGTTGCCAATGTCTTTGTTTATAAGTTCCATGATAATGCATTCCATGCCCTTGTAGATCAGGCTCATCAGACTGATGGGATGGTAGTTCCCGGGATCCAAGGTGGATCCCCCCTTGTGGAGTGGGATAACTGTAGCTGTGCACCACTCAGTGGGCACGAAGCCTGAGGTGTGGCTATAATTAAACATGACACTTAGATGAGATGCCAGTTCATTTTGTAGTTCATGTAGTACACAGCCTGGGATGTCATTTGGTTCCATAGATGCTGTATTCTTAGCTTTGGAGAGTGCAGTTTCTACCTGTGTGGCTGTGATTACCGAAATTTGGCAATCTTTTGGTACTGAGATGGGCCCTTTAGGGGGTGAGAGGGGGGTGAAGTTGGCATTAAATCGATCTGCCAGGATATTGGCAATATCCTTGGGATCAGTATATTTAATGCCATTCTGTTATAGCTCAGAGCAGATCTGAGAATTGCCATTTAGATTCTTGACATAACTATAGAATGCCTTGTGGTTGTCTTTGGAATCTTTGGCAATTTTATTTTCATAGCTAGCTTTGGAGGATTTTATGAGGGATCTTAGCTTCTTACTGAGGCTGGTAAGGGAGTTTTTTGTATCCTGGGATTTTCCTCTTTTCTGCAACAGTTTCTTCCTTCTGTTGTATAGTTTGTTTATGGCAGGGGACCACCAGATTGGCTTCCTTTTTTTGAAGGAGAGCGTCTTGGTTCTATTTGGAATGGCACGATTCATGTATGAGTGGATGTGCTCATACAGTGCCTTAATGTAGGATTCAGCAGTCAAACTTTCAGCTCCAGTCTGCATGGGTGCCATGAAGTTTGTCACTTCTGACTTAAGTAGCATGAAGTTGGCTTTGGAGAAGTTTTTTTACGGAGGTTTCCTTACTGGGGGGTGGGGGTGGGGTGGGATGTGGATGTCAAGGGTGATTTGCTTATGGTCAGACCTGACCAATGAGGGGGTGACCACTAATGTGGAGCATCTATCTCCCATGTTGGTAATGACCAGGTCTAGGATACCAGAGCCCCTGGTGGGACAATGGATTAGTTGATCCAGGGCATTGGAATTTATGAATTCCAAGAACCGTTGGGAAAAGGTGTTGGTACCCAAGTAGTTTTCCCAGTTAATGGCAGGGTAGTTGAAATCACCCAGTATTAGGGTGTTTGGTTGTATCTTAATATTTTCCAGTATGTTTAGAAAGGTGTAGTGAGAATCTTGGGGCATGGTGGGGGATCTGTAGCAAGCTACAGTTTGGATTGCAGTCGGACCTGAAGAATTTCAGATGCATTGTGTTGGACAACTAGCCTGGAGGTGTGAATATCATTGGTGAATATGGAGACTCCTCCACCTTTAGTGTTTCGGTCTTGGTTTGGTGGCCAAAAAGTGTGGTAAGAGTTGTAGCCTGGTATTGCAGGGGTGCTTTCTGGAGTCTTGAACCAGGTCTCATTTACTGCACAGATATCGATGTTCTCCATTTTTAGGAGTGCCTCAAGAGAGTAAATTTTGAGGTTTAGACTTCTAGCATTGAGTAGCATTACCTTCAGATTTTGCATGGTGTATAATACAGTGGACACTGTACCCATGGGCTGTTCCAGAGCCTACCAGTGATGTTTAAAACACAACAAATTCTGCATTATACAGCATTATAAATAATTCAGTGCACAGTGCTCAATGTAGTCTATAAGATATGGTACAGTATTATGAATAATTCAGTGTACAGGGCTCAGTACCTCTGCATCTAAGCAGATGCCAGCCTGGAAATACATGTGCTGGTAAAATAGATAGATACAATATCATATATTAGAAGTAGTAAATAGCAACATAAACATCTGGAAGATACAAATAACCACAGATCCACAGAATTTTGTGATCATAGCTTACAAATTGCTAAAAATGGGTAAATATTCACAACACAATATGAATAGAATTTTCTTATTTAAATAACAATGAACTGAAAAAATATTAAAAGTGTAGATCATTACTCATGCAAAGGATTACACTAATAAATCCTTTATGTCACCCACTTTTATCATTTTGTTTGCAACTTACAATTTGACAAACTAAAATATGTTAATAATATTATATTTATTTACACTGTTGCAACAAAAGTTAAGTACATAACTGCTTTATTTATTTATTTCACATTTGTTTACTGGGAAAGAGCTCATTTTCATCAGAAGCCTGGGGAGAAACACTCCAGATCCATGCCTTTGGAATGTGGGAAGAAACCAGAGCACCTGGAGAAAACCCACACGAACACAGGGAGGACATGCAGACTCCACACAGAAGGTACCCCAGACAAGACTCAAACCGGAGAACCTCTTGGTGTGAGGGGATAATGCTAACCACTACACCACTACTTCATTGGACCATGCCATTGTTTTAGTGTACAGTTTCAGGGGCATAGCCAGGATGTTTGGAATTACATGGCATCCTCCTCAATATAGAGCCAAAATAGCCCCCCAGTCAACCAATCAACTGAATGTGCCTCCTGCATATTAGGCCAGCATAGCTTTCTGGATAGCATGCTTTGCAAATAAAGAAAAAAATGACAACCAGGCATTCTGAAAAAGCTACATTTAACAAAATTAACTAAATTAATAACATATAGTTGAGGTAAATATGCCAAGTCTTTTCTTTTAAATTTAACTCTTGCATATCTCATTGCATAAAAATAAATTATTTAAACAAAATGGAAAAATATACCCTGCCTCATATATGGTGCATTTACATCCTTGTATATGTATATATACATTTCTATCTAATTTGTATTCACTACTTAGGAGGTATTTATAATAATACAGTAATGACATAATTCATTCTAGGTACTGTAGAATGCTACATTTGGCAAATTGATCCATTGTCTTATGGTACGCCAATTTCTGTAGCAGTTTAGCTGCCATAGAGAGCAATAAGATAGGTGTATATACCAAAATAGAGGACAGGGAAGCAGATTTAAACAGAGGGTTATCAGTCGCATTCTGCCCTACATTAAAGACAAATACATGGCTGAGTGAGGCACTGAAAGCATAAGCTTCCATAGATGAAGAGTACACATAGTTTGAGAAAATGGACCACTAGAATCAAAGTGTCATGCACGTTTATGGGATGTAAGGGAGAGATCTTTTTAAAATGTAAAAGACGGTGTACTGATCTGCCATGGTGATGATAGCCCTGAAGGAGAGAAGGCGGTGCTATGCTGCAAGAACAAAATGCTTACAAATTTTATTTTCAGGCTACCCATGAGCATCTCAGAGAGTTTTGTGATGATGAGACACCACAGCAAAGTGTCTTTTCAGTAAGAATATTCCTATTATACAAGAAATTATTAAGGTTGCAAACAGCTGAGATGTTTTATGCCTTAATAAATATGTCTCGTTTTCTTTTTGGCTTTTCTGTTATGTTCCTTCGGATATAACAAAGCTGGGGGTGAGGTTGTTGCTTATGAATATTGCAAAGCTTTTTCTACCAAGTGCTCCATCCAATATTGCTAAACTTCTTTAGCTGTGCAAGATCAGAGATCATTAAGGGCTATCAGGTCTTTTAGTGATTAAAGGTAAAAAGGTGTTTTGTTCGGTTAGCTAAGTATTTGAGAGAAAATGGAGATGGTTCTAAATGGACGCAGTCCTACACTTGCAGTTCACAAAGCAGTGCCTAAGTGTTGTGCACATTTCTTTTTCTTGTGGTGAAAGTAAGACAGAATTTAATATTTCTGTATATAAATATGACAGGTGAAGCTTCACTCAGGTTAGGTGGTAGAACTTTAGGACTGGGTGTTGTCTCATTCTCGATTGTAATCACCCAGCCAAACACAGTGTGATTGCCGGACTGTGTATTATAGGTTGTGTAATGGACTGTGCAGATTACAATATGAAAATATCCTGTCAATACCCAGATGATACTTGCCTGACAAATTAATATTTGACCCCTAAAGGTAAGATGATCATTATTTTATTGTCATGACAGGAAAATTGCAACATGAGGTCTAGGAAATTATCCACTAACAAAGTAAAGGGAGACAGAATACCTGAAGACTAATGTTAGAAGTATCTCTGGTGATGAATTCTGTTAAAAATCAGTTTCAGAATGTTTATCTATAGAATAAAAATGTGCAAGTTTGCAAATATTTAAAGGTCATGTTTAATGTGCCAAAACCAACTTTTTTAAACACCTCTTAAAAAGCTTCAAAATACAGAAGTCTAAGGTATGCCAGCTGGAATTATGCCATGAATGTTAAAATGCCAGCATGAGGTATGTATGTCACTTTGGGGGCCATGTCTAATTATAATGGATTAGTGTGACTTTATATTTTGTGAAACAGTTATTTAATTGCCAATCTGCTAAATTAACAGTTTGGCAAAACTTACTTCTTTGGGACAAATAATGAAATAGTGCATAGCTACATGGGTGTGCAGTGGAGAGAATATTAACTGGTGTGGGGAATAAGGCTGGTGACTATCATATGTCTGGAAACCATGTATTTGTTTATACCGTACTATAGAGTTGCCTGGACTATGTGTTCCATGAGACATTGATTGATTGATGCTCATTCATGTATATTACGGTCTTCCAAAGTCCGCTTATGTTCCTTAACTTAGGTTAGCCCTGTTGGAATGCCGATATACTTCAAATGTAGCTGCTACAGATTAAATTATAATATGCCGTCCCTTTACAAAAGGAGGACTCGTTTTGTATGCTTGGTGCATTATGCAGTTGTTGATGACTGTTATACATTCCTCTTAATAAACATAGGACACCAACAAAGCATATGGACCACCTGCCTTTCTGTGCTAGTATACCAGTTGTGTGCCCATTTTCACTATCCATTTTTGAACTTCATCAATTGCTATGTCATTAGCAGCAATATTTTACCAAAAATGACTTTAGTAATTCAAGTTACTCTCTAAAGATGACAGTTTCCATGTATATATATATATATATATATACATATATATATATATATATATATATATATTCATATATATGTAAAGAGAGAGAGAGAGAATGGAAAAATATTCATCAAATAGACAGTATTACTGAAAGGAAGCCACCCAGGAAGTCATTGCTCACAGGTTTCTTGCCGTCTGATTAAAAAAAAATGCTATAGAAAGCTGCTATAACCTGCTGATAAAAGCTCAAATGATCTAAAAATATCTCAGATAATGCCTAAATGAATGCCCTCATTTAACTACTCCAACTCTAAAGAGCTCAGATATAAACAAATTGATTTGCAATGTAAGAATACTTTGAAACAGTCAAAGGAGAAATACGAAAACAAGATTTAATTTGTATAATTAAGAAGACTGAACACAAATGTATTATTTGATAGGGAGAAAATTAAGAAAAATAACATACCAACATTTTTAATATGCAATTTGCCCTTCCAAGATACTCAAACCTTATAAATTGAAAGAAGCCATAGATGTTTAAAAATATAACCGGCAAGAGAGGAATGGAATAGATCAATAGGATGCATGCTAGTGTAAAGCCAGGGAAAAGTTCACATCCAGAAAAAATGTTAAAAGACTAAAATAGACCAAATAATGATAAAAGATGAGAATTTTTTTAATGATTTTCTGCACCAAGCTGTGAAGAACAAAACTCTTTTAATGCCAATTAAATGAAAGCTGTAGGAAGGTGATTTCAAATATTGTCTATTTTTCCATCCATACCTGGTCTCCTGAGGGTATAAAAGTTTACAGCAGCTGTCAGACAACTAGACCAGAACTGTAGAATGAGTTTCCTTAATTACTTAAAAGAGTGACTTTAATCTGCTTACAAGTACCATACCTACCTACTGCAACATTTATACATGTGAGCAAAGTTTCTCTGTTAAACTTTCTTTCTCTGATTATTAGGGCTTGTGTACAGGATAGGTATACTAAATAAGTATTGCAGCTATCTTAAAATAGTATCTCCAGTAAAAGACTGGATACTAAGATTCAAGAGTCTGTCCTGAAATGACACACTTTCCTCACAAAATTGTTGCCTGCCTTATAAACCTGCCAACAGAGTTCCACATGGCTGCTGCATCAACCTCAACCTCAAATGCACAATCTTCTTCATTTTTAGCAAAGTCACATGTACCACAAAGGGAGCACCTCAGTAGATCAAGCAGGTGGGAGTCCTCTGGCCATTTAAGTCGAGTGTATTTGAACTATAAAGATCCTAAGAAGTGGAAATCCTCTCCTGAATGCTACTTTGCTCTGACTTTCAGCCAGTAGTCATAACACA